>NC_090813.1:49531032-49832532 GCF_000390325.3 Nicotiana tomentosiformis
TTTTATGAATTTAATGCCCTACCGATATGGGTTTCATTATGTGTTGTGATTTTGTTTAACGGAAATTATTGAAGAGAAGAAAATGAAAATTTTCAGTTGGCACAATGTGTATATTACTTGTGACTTAGAGCTGAGGATGGGATCCTCGCATTTTAATATGATGTGAAATGTTTAAACTGGGCTACGAGCCGCAGTGGAAGTTATATAAGGAAGAGATCCTTGTGATAAAAATTTATATGTTTAAATTCTCCCTTGTGAAATTAAATTTGTACTATAGTACTTATAGGGAGTCATGCCTTTTAGGCTTATTTGAAAAAAATTCTTGTATCAATTTCTCTGTGCATAATTTGCCATATTCGTGTGGTAATTGTTAAGTTTTAGACTACGAGGTGAGTGGCCAGGTGGAGTTAAATATGACCCGGTAATTTGGGTAAATAACTATGAGGTCTCATGCCTCATGTGTTGCCGTTAGTATTGTGAAAATTAGATATGAGATTTTGGTTAAGATGAGATTAATTGAGGATGTTGAAATTAATTATAAACAACTTTTATGACTAGAGATGTGGTTATGGACATATATATGATGTGTGCATAGGAACGAATTGCTACAGCCGGTTGAGACTAATATTGTGTGTTGATGTAAGGAATTTGAAATTTATTTGGAGTGCAAGGAATTGGCTTAAAGGATAATCAGTGTGAATAAAAGAAATAATCTCCACTGAGATGATGTTGTCGAACCCCTGTTAAATTTACGGTGACATAGAATCACCCGTGAGCATGTGTAAAATAATGCACTCAGTAATCTAATATCATCGGAACAATTCTTGGCACGTTCGAGGACGAACGTATGTTTAGGGGGGGGGGAGGGGGGAATGTAACGACCCGACTTGTCGTTTTAAGAATTAACGCCCGTTCAGTGACTTAAGGTCTCGAGCAACTTCGTACTATGTATTATGACCCGCGGGAGTGTTCGAGTTTGATTTTCGAAAGATTCAAAATTTAATTAAAAGAATTCTTCGGTATAAGTGATTCTAACTCGGTTTTGGCTATATTACATGAATCCATTGTTATCTTCATCATTTAATCAGTGAATTGAGTTGGAAATTTGGGAAAAAATTATAAAACTTTTCAAAAACAAAAATATAGATTTGGAGGACAATTCGTTATCGGAATTTGATAAAATTGGTATGGTTGGACTCATACCTGAATGAGTATTCGTATTTCGTTAAAATTCTGGCGGGTTCTGAGAGGCGGGCCCCGCATTGACTTTGGTTAACATTTTAGAATAAAATTTTAAGTCGATGTTTTATTATCCGAAATGGTTTTCGATGAATTTTAATTAAGTGATACAATTAATTTGGATAGATTTGAGCTGTCCGGAGGTCAATTCAAGCAAGAAGGCAATTTTAAAATATCGTCATAACTTAAAAAAGGTAAGTATCTTGCCTAACCTTGAGTGGGGGAATTACCCCTTAGGCATCGAGTCTTATATGCCATTTGTGAAATGTGAAAAGCCGTGTACGCGAGGTGACGAGTACGTACTCGGGATTATATGTGCAAAATTGATTGGGTTAAAGTCTTAGGCATATTCTGTAGTAAATTGGATAATTGTTTGCATTTATTAAATCATCTCTTTGCCATGCCTCAATTCGCGTTTGTTGAATTTGTTTTTATATGACAATTTGATGTGGTTATTGCTTGTATATTTATGTGAATTCTGTGAGTTGGGTGATTTGATATTTTCTGGAAATAATTATATTATGGATATTTCATCTGCAAATAATTAATGAAATAAGTTTAAACCAAGACGTTATATAATTATCAAGAATTTGGATTAATGAAGGCGTTGCCCTATACTGCGTACTTTCCATCTCCGTTGTTGTTTTTAGGTTTTATACACATTGTGTGGAGCCTTGGGCTATTTGTTGTGAAATTAATTGATTTTGTTATATCTTTGGAACTGGTTGTGGCTATTGGGCAAATTGTGATATGAATTGATTTTGTTATATTGTCGGGATAATATTCCGTGTAAATTGTTGTGTTATTTGAATTATTATTTTGAGGATATAAGGGTGACATTTCACTGTTGATATTATGTGGGTATAAGGGTGGCATTTCACTGTTTTTATGTGTGTTGGTATATTGTCTAGGCAAAGCGATAAGGGTGGCTATTGTTATCGTCAGGACCGAGGGATAAGGAAGGATATTATAGGAGCGATGAGGGTGGCTATAGGAGAGATAATGGTGTCTATTGTCAGGGATGATATGTGATGATGTGGAATTATTGCGTTGGTAATTTTCATGTGATGTTGTGATTTTCCTTTTGTTCATTTTTATACCTTGTGCAATTTGTCTTTTTGTTGGTAAATAGATGATAGTCTGATTTATATTGAAATTGGGAGCATGTGGTTATTGCCAGGTGGATTATGAAATGAAATGTGAGCACGTGGTGCCGTGATTAAATAATAATGACATTGGCACATGAACTTTCTGTGCAGTTATGATATGAAATGTGGGCACGAGGTGCCGTGGGTAAATAATGACGATATTGGCATGTAAACTGTTCGTGCAGCTGTGATATGAAATGTGGGCACAAGGTGCCATGGTTAAATGAATGATGATATTTTGCACGCGAGTTGTCCATGCAGTTGTGATAGAGAAATTGGCACGAGGTGCCGTGAAAATATAAAAGTGAGCTGAGACCCATATTTTATGATTTTGAAATGCCGTGTCATAGGGTGACTTTTATTCAAAAGAGATTTACTTGAAAGAATTTTATTTGAAAAATATTTATTTGAAGGAATTATATTTGAAAGAGATTGAAAGAAATTTATTTGAAAGAGATTTTTTGAAAGTATTATATCCTGAAGACTTCTATTTGAAAAATATATAGGCGAAAGATTTATATTGGAAGGACTTGATTTATTGGTTGTACTTGTATTCATTATTTGTTGCGCAATATTTATGGTGTTCTTGTCACCTTGCTGCAACGACCCGGCTGGTCGTTTCGGGAGTTATAGCCCCATTTTCCCCATTTCTGCTTCTTTATGTGTTATTTAGCTGTATTGTGTTGTATCAGGTTGGTTGGTTTGGGTCCGGAGTGGTTTCAGAGTGGAGTGAGATAGTCTCTTATTTAAAACCTTAAGTTGGAAAAGTCAACCGGATGTTGACCTATGTGTAAACGATCTCGGATTTGAATTCTGATGGTTCCTTTAACTTTGTTAGGTGATTTTGGACTTAGGAGCGCATCCGGAATATGATTTGGAGGTCCGGAGTGGAATTAGGCTTGAATTGGCAAGAGTTGAAAATTTGATATCGGGGTCGGAAAGGAATTCCGAAAGTTGGAGTAGGTCCGAAGTTGGACGTGGTTTGGTTAGTTTCGGCATCAGATGTCGAATTTGGAACTTTAGAAGTTCTTAGGCTTGAATCCAAAGGTAACTTGGTGATTTGATGTTGTTTTGAGTGATTCAAAGATTCGAATAAGTTTGTATGTTGATATATGACTTGTTGGTATTTTGGTGGAGGTCCCGAGGGCCTCAGGGTGATTTCGGGTGATTAACGGAACAAGTTTGGATATTGGAGGATTGCTGAAGTTGGAACTCAGTTGTCATAATCGCACCAGCGGATGTCTCATTGCTGGTGCGAGCGGGATGTCGCAGATGTGAGATTGGAGGAGCTGGGCAGAATGCGTAGGTGCGATGAAGTTCCCGCACCTGCGAGGCCGCAGAAGCACATAAGAGGTCGCAAGTGCGGACAATGTCGAGGTAGGATGGGTCCGCAGGTGCGTAGGATAGGCGAAGGTGCGAGGTATTTTCCGCACCTGCGTGGTCGCAGATGCGGAAATGGAGCGCATGTGTGGAGTCTGGGCGCTTAAGTGACTTGCGCAGGTGCAGTTGTTAGGACCGCAGGTGCGGTGGTGCAGAAGTGAGAAATTGTCCGCAGGTGCAAAAAGCCTGGGCAGAAACCATAAATAGAACCCTTCGCGAATTTTTTTCATTTCCACCATTTTCAAGTTGGTTTTTGGAGCTTTTGGAGAGACTTTGAAGGGTGATTCAAGGGCTATCAGTGAGGTAAGTTTCTTGAGCCCTAATACTCGTATGTATGGTGATTTCCCGTTGTTTAATCATGTAATAAGTGAAAATGAGGGGTTAGGGCTTGGGATTTTGGAGAATTTAATTTAAGGATTGGAAGGACCAAACGATGTCGGATTTTGATAAATTTTGTATGTATGGACTCGTGAGTGGATGAGCTTCCTAGTTTTGTAAATTTTGTCGAATTTTGAGACGTGGGCCTAGGTTGAGCCAATTTCGAGTTTTGGGCTAATTTGATAGTTTTTCTTGTGGAATTCATTCCATTAGCATAAATTGATGGTATTGTACTGATTGTGAATAGAATCAGAGCATTTGGAGGCCGAGTCGAGAGGCAAGAGCATTGCAGGGTAGAGATTTGATCTGTTTGAGGTAAGTAACGATTGTAAATCTAGTCCAGAGGGCATGAAATCCCGGATTTCGTATCATTTTACTATTTTGAAGTGACGCACATGCTAGGTGACGGGCGTGTGGGCGTGCACTGTTGGGGATTGTGACTTGGTCTATCCCGTAGCAACTGTGAAGTTTCATATTTTGTTGAAACTATACGATACTTATATGTTTTAGAAAGAGTTTTAGTAAATTGGGCTGAATGCCATGTTTTGGGCCTTGTGCCAGTGCTGTTTGGACCCTTAGGGGCCTTTTCTTACTATCCTCTCACTGTTTTTGATTGAAAATCTATACTCAGTCATGGTTATACTTGTTTACTGCATAACTCAGTTTTATGACTCTATTTTGATGCATATAAATGTTGTTTTGGGCTAAATGCACTGTTTTTACTGAAATGCCCGAGTGGCTTGAGAGGTTTATGACCGAGTGAGGCCGAGGGCCTGATTAGCGAGGATATTTATGGTATCAGGCTGCACGCCGCAGCATGTTCGATATAGGCCGAGGGCCTGAGTGATTTATGCCATGATTTGGCTTGATATAACATTTAGGCTGAATGAGCCCCTCCGGATTCTGTACACACCCCCAGTGAGCACAGGTACCTACTGAGTGCGAGTGCTGAGTGTCGAGTGCTGAGTGACTGGGAGGCATGAGTGATTGTGAGGTATGCCCGAGTGGCATGAGTGATTGTGAGGTATGCCCGAGAGGCGTGAGTGACTGTGAGGTTTGCCTGAGAGGCTGCATATGAGTGATGTTTTTCCCGAGGGGCTGTTTATGATTTCATCATTTGTTTCTCACCTTTGCATTTAGCCTCTGTTTGAAAACTGTTGAAAAATATCTTTAAATGATTTTACTGGAACTGGGTTTATACGAGATGTTTTGATTCAAATCCTGATTTTAAAAGCATGTAGTATTTTATTGAGATTTCATGATATGAACCTTTTATGCTTTATTGCTCGTCACTACTGCTCAGTCTTTATTTATTGTTGTTACTTACTGAGTTGGCGTACTCACATTACTCCCTGCACCTTGTGTGCATATCCAGGTGTAGCTGGACACGGTGGCAGTTGTTGATTATTTTGGTTGCAGATTTTCTCGGGGATAGCAAGGTAGCTGCTTGGCGATCGCAGCCCCTGCTCTTCTCCCTATTATATTCCTTTAGTTGTATTTAGCTATTTTCCAGACTATGTTAGTCTTGATATTGTCAGAAAAATGGTAGTAGATGCTCATGACTAGTGATATCCCGATGTCGGGCTTTTCTTTTTCGCACTTTTATTTTGATTTGAACTCCTTTACGAAGGTTTTTATGTTAAATAGCATTGAAATTATCTTTGAAATAAAAATATTGGTTTGTTTTGGAAATGAGTTGGCTTGCCTAGTTCCATGATAGGCGCTATCACGACAGGGGTTAGTTTGGTTCGTGACAGATTGGTATCAGAGCCTAAGTTACATAGGTCTCACGAGTCTTGAGCGAGTTTCGTAGGGTCTTGCGGATCGGTACGGAGACGTCTGTACTTATCTTCAAGAGGCTGCAGAACCTTTAGGAAACTCCATATTCTTGAATTCTTGTCATGCTAATCTGTTGATTCTAGTAACTAAACATCTGTTGTTTCATTCTATCACAGATGGTGAGGACTCGTGCTACCGGTCAGGAGGGCCAGCCACTAGTACCACCTGCCAGGGCCGCGAGAGGCTGAGGCTGCGGTAGAGGCCGTGGTAGGGGCAGAGTTGCAGCCCGTATAGCAGCTGAGGTAGTACCTGTAGATCCACCAGTTGTCCCAGATCAGGACCAGGTTCCAGTTGTTGATGCACCATCTCAGGTGCCCCCTGTGCCTATTGTGATTCCAGGCCTTCAGGAGGCCCTAGCTCAGATTCTGACAGCGTGTACCGGCCTTGCTCAGACGGTCTCTATCTCGACGGCCGCAACCATTTCTCAGGCCAGGGGAGGCACTCAGACTCTCGTCGCTCGCACACCCGAGCAGGTTGTTCAGGGACTTCAGACACCAGAGGCACCACCAGGCCATCCGAATGCAGCTGCATAGGATTATGTGGTTCCTGCTATGCCTGAGGATGATCAGCGTAGGTTGGAGAGGTTTGGGAGACTCCAGCCACCACCTTTCAGTGGCACAGAGAGTGAGGATGCTCAGGACTTCTTGGAAATGTGTCAAAGGATACTCCGTACTGCTAGTGTTTTGGAGACTTGTGGGGTCTCATTCTCTACTTTTCAGTTCTCCGGGGCTGCACTCAGATGGTGGGAGACTTACGAGAGGTGTAGTCCTATTGGCGCAGCACCCCTTATTTGGCAACAGTTCTCCGTGGTCTTTTTGGAGAAGTTCGTGCCTCGATCCCGCAGAAAGGAGTTGCGCAGGCAGTTTGAGTGGCTTCACCAGGGTGATATGTCTGTAACACAGTATGAGATACGGTTCTCCAAGTTGGCCCATCATGCGATCTGGTTGGTTCCCACGGTCAGGGAGAGGATCATGAGGTTTATTGATGGTCTCACTTTCCAGCTACAGTTGCTTATGACCAGAGAGAGGGTGTCTGTTGCTACCTTTAATGAGGTTGTCGACATTGCTTGACAGATTGAGATGGTTCGCGGTCAGGAGAGGGAGGCCAAGAGGCCTCGTGGACACGGTGGATCCAACGGTACTCCTTTTGGGGGTCAATTTCAGCACGGTAGAGGTTGTCATTTCAGACAGGCTCAGTCAGTTCGGCCATTTCACCGTGGTGCATCATCTGGCCATGGTTATCACAGTTATCATAAGGGCCACACATCACTTAGTGCCCTTCTAGCTCAAAGTTCGTCCCGTGCTCCACCAGTTAAGGGCTCCTCTATGCCAGGTTCTTTTACTAGTTATCTCGGTGCTAGGGGTTCCCTTCAGTTTCCGCAACCAGCACCAGGGAGTTGTTTTGAGTGTGGGGAGCTTGGACATATGTGGAGGCAGTGTCCTCATTGTCATGGAGGTCTATCTCAGCAGAATGGTCAGCCTTCGACTTCAGCACCAGTTACTTCACCACTCGCCCAGTCAGCTCAGGGTGGAGGTCAGTCAGCTAGGGGTCGCCCTAGAGGGGGAGGCAAATCACGGGGTGGCCAGGCCCGTTTCTATGCCCTCCCTGCCAGACCAGATGCTATTGCTTCAGATGTGGTGATTACATGTATTGTCTCAGTTTGTCACAGAGATGCCTCAGTATTATTCGACCCTGGTTCCATGTATTCATATGTTTCCTCGTATTTCGCCCATCTTCTGGATATGCCTCGTGAGTCTTTAGTTTCATATGTTCATGTATCTACTCATGTGGGCTATACTATTATTGTGGACCGCGTATATCGGTCACGTGTGGTGACTATTGGGGGTTTTTAGACCTAAGTGGACCTTTTGCTGCTTAGTATAGTTGACTTTGATGTGATATTGGGTATGGATTGGTTATCCCCATGTCATGCTGTTCTAGATTGTCACGCTAAGACGGTGACATTGGCTATGCCGGGATTTTCGAGGGTTGAGTGGAGAGGTTCTGTAGATTATGTACCAAGTAGGGTGATTTCATATTTGAAGGCTCAGTGTATGGTTGAGAAGGGTTGCCTATCTTATTTATCTTTTGTGAGGGATGTTAGTGCAGAGACTTCTGTCATTGATTCTGTTCTGGTGGTACGTGAATTTCCAGATGTGTTTCCTGCAGACCTGCCGGACATGCCGCCTAACAGGGATATTGACTTCAGTATCGATTTGGTGCCTGGAACTCAGCCCATTTTTATTCCACCATATCGTATGGCACCTACAGAGTTGAAGGAATTGAAAGAACAACTTCAGTAACTCCTTGATAAGAGGTTTATTCGGCCTAGTGTGTCACCTTGGGGTGCACCGGTTCTATTTGTGAAGAAGAAGGATGGTTCCATGAGAATGTCTATTGATTACAGGTAGTTGAACAAGTTCACAGCCAAGAACAAGTATACTTTGCCTCGTATTGATGATTTATTTGACCAGCTTCAGGGAGCTAGGGTGTTCTCCAAGATTGATTTGAGGTCCGGTTATCACCAACTGAAGATTCGGGATTCAGATATTCTTAAGACAGCCTTCAGGACCCGATATGGCCATTATGAGTTCTTAGTGATGTCTTTTGGGCTGAACAATGCCCCAACAACGTTCATGCATTTGATGAACAATGTATTTCAGCCCTATCTGGACTCATTCATTGTTGTATTCATTGATGATATCCTGGTGTACTCTCGTAGCCAGGAGGAGCACGCTTAGAATTTGAAGATTGTATTACAGATATTGAGGGAGGAGAAGCTTTATGCAAAGTTCTCCAAATGTGAGTTTTGGCTCGGTTCAGTAGAATTCTTGGGGCACGTGGTGTCTAGTGAGGGTATTCATGTGGATCTGAAGAAGATAAAGGCAGTACAGAGTTGGCCTAGACCATCCTCGGCCACGAAGATTAGGAGCTTCCTTGATTTGGCAGGTTATTACCGTCACTTTGTGGAGGGATTTTCATCTATTGCATCGCCCTTGACCAAATTGACCCAAAAGGGTGCTCCATTCAGGTGGTTGGACGAGTGTGAGGAGAGCTTTCAGAAGCTCAAGACTGCTTTGACCACAACTCCAATGTTAGTTCTGCCATCAGCTTCAGGTTCTTACACCGTGTATTGTGATGCCTCGAGGATAGGCATTGATTGTGTTCTGATGCAGGAAGGTACGGTGATTGCCTATGCCTCGCGCCAGTTGAAGACCCATGAGAAGAACTATCCTGTCCATGATCTTGAGTTAGCAACCATTGTTCACGCCTTGAAGATTTGGCTCCATTATTTGTATGGGGTTCATTGTGAGATCTATATTGATCACCGGAGTCTGCAGTATCTGTTCAAGCAGAAGGATCTTAATTTGCATCAGCGGAGATGGTTGGAGCTTCTTAAGGACTATGATATCACTATTTTGTACCATCCGGGGAAGGCCAATGTGGTGGCCGATGCTTTGAGTCGCCGGGCGGAGAGTTTGGGGAGTTTAGCATATCTTCTGGCAGCAGAGAGACCTTTGGCATTGGATGTTCAGGCCTTAGCGAGCTAGCTTATGATATTGGATATTTCGGAGCCTAGTTGCGTGTTGGCTTGCGTGGTCTCCAGTTCTTCTCTTTTTGACCGTATCAGGAAGCGTCAGTATGATGACCCCCACTTGCTTGTTCTTCAGGAGAGGGTTCAGAGAGGTAATGCTAGGGATGTGATTATTGGTGATGACGGCATGTTGAGGATGCAGGGCCGGATATGTGTGCCTAATATAGATGGGCTTCAGGAGTTGATTCTTGGGGAGGCCCACAGCTCGCGGTATTCCATCCATCCGGGTGCCGCGAAGATGTACCAGGATTTGAGACAACACTATTGGTGGAGGCAGATGAAGAAGGATATAGTTGGGTTTGTAGCTCGGTGTCTCAACTGTCAGCAGGTCAAGTATGAGCATCAGAGACCGAGTGGCTTGCTTCAGAGATTAGAGATCCCAGAGTGGAAGTGGGAGCGGATCACCATGGACTTTGTAGTTGGGCTCACATGAAATTCGAGGAAGTTCGATGCTATTTGGGTTATTGTGGATCGACTGACCAAGTCCTCTCACTTTATTCCAGTTGGTAGTACTTACACTTCAGAGTGATTGGTTGAGATTTACATCCGAGAGATTATTCGCCTGCATGGTGTCTAGTTTCCATCATTTCAGATAGGGGCGCTCAGGTTACATCGCAGCTTTAGAGGGCAGTTCAGCGAGAGTTGGGTACTCTGGTTGAGTTGAGCACAACACCCTCAGACGGACGGGCAGTCCGAGCGCACTATTCAGATATTGGAGGACATGTTGCGTGCTTGTGTCATTGACTTTGGGGGTTCATGGTACCAGTTCTTGCCACTCGCGGAGTTTGCATATAATAACAGTTATCAGTTGAGTATTCAGATGGCTTCGTACGAGGCTTTATATGGGAGGAGGTGTAGATCTCCGATTGGATGGTTTTATCTAGGTGAGGCTAGGCTCTTGGGTTCAGACTTGGTCCAGGATGCATTAGATAAGGTGAAATTGATTCAGGAGCGGCTTCGCACGGTGTAGTCTAGGCAGAAGTGTTATGTAGATAGGAAGGTCTGTGATGTATCTTTCATGGTTGGGGAGAAGGTTTTGCTGAAGGTATCACCCATGAAGGGTGTTATGAGGTTTAGGAAGAGGGGCAAGTTGAGCCCCCGGTTCATTGGGCCTTTTGAGGTGCTTTAGAGGATAGGGGATGTGGCTTATAAGCTTGCCTTGCCACCCAGCTTGTCGAGTGTGCACCCAATGTTTCATGTTTCCATGATCCGGAAATATATTGGAGATCCGTACCATGTTTTGGATTTCAGCACGGTTCAGTTGGAGGGTGATATGACTTATGATGTGGAGCTGGTGGCTATTTTGGATCGGCAGGTTCGAAGGTTGAGGTCAAAGAATATAGCTTCAGTGAAGGTGCAGTGGAGAGGTTAGCCTGTGGAGGAGGCCACCTGGGAGACTGAGTGGGAGATGTGGAGTAGATATCCACGCCTATTCGAGACTCCAGGTATGTTTCTACACCCATTCGAGGACGAACGGTTGTTTAATAGGGGGAGGATGTAATGACCCGGCTAGTCATTTCGGGAGTTATAGCCCCGTTTCCCCCATTTCTGCTTCTTTATGTGTTATTTAGCTGTATTGTGTTGTATTGGGTTGGCTGGTTCGGGTCCAGAGTGGTTTCGGAGTGGAATGAGACACTTAATCTCTTATTTAGAACCTTAAGTTGGAAAAGTCAACCGGATGTTGACCTATGTGTAAATGATCTCGTATTTGAATTCTAATGGTTTCGTTAGCTTTGTTAGGTGATTTTGGACTTAGGAGCGCATCCAGAATGTGATTTGGAGGTCCGAAGTGGAATTAGGCTTGAATTGGCAAAAGTTAAAAATATGGCGATTTTGGTCGGCAGTGGAAAATTTGATATCGTGGTCGGAATGGAATTCCAGAAGTTAGAGTAGGTCCGTAATGTCATTTGTGACATGTGTGCAAAATTTGAGGTTATTCGAACGAGGTTTGGTTGGTTTCGGCATCGGATGTCGAATTTGGAAGTTTAGAAGTTCTTAGGCTTGAATCCGAGGGTAATTTGGTGATTTCATCTTGTTTTGAGTGATTCAAAGGTTCGACTAAGTTTCTATGTTGATATATGACTTGTTGAGGTTTCTAGGGCCTCGGGGTGATTTCGAGTGATTAACGGAACAAGTTTGGATATTGGAGGATTGCGGAAGTTAGAAATCAACGGTCATAATCGCACCTGCGGATGTCTCATCGCAGGTGCGAGCCCGCAGAAGCGAGCGGGATGTCACAGATGCGAGGTTAGAGGAGTTGGGAAGAAGGCGCAGGTGCAATGAAGTTCCCACACCTGCGAGGCCACAAAAGAGCACAAAAGGTCGCAGGTGCAGACAATGTCGAGGTAGGCTGGGTCCGCAGGTGCGTAGGATAGGTCGCATCTGCGAGTTCGCAGATGCGGATAGGTGATGCAGAAGCAGAAGCGAGGAAGTCAGGCAGTGGCCGTAGGTGCGAGCTATTTTCCGCACCTGTGTGGTCGCATATGCGGAAATGGAGCGCAGGTGCGGAGTCTGGGCTTTTAAGTGACTTGCACAGGTGCAGTTGTTTGGACCGCAGATCCGGTGGCGTAGAAGCAAGAAATTGTCCGCAGGTGCAAAAAGCCTGGGCAGAAACCATAAATAGAACCCTTCGCGAATTTGGTTCATTTTCACTATTTTCAAGTCGGTTTTTGGAGCTTTTGGAGTGATTTTGAAAGGTGATTCAAGGGCTATCAGTGAGGTAAGTTTCTTGAGCCCTTATACTCGTATGTATGGTGATTTCCCGTTGTGTAATCATGTAATTAGTGAAAATGAGGGGTTAGGGCTTGGGATTTTGGAGAATTTAATTTTAGGATTGGAAGGACCAAACGATGTTGGATTTTGATAAATTTTGTATGTATGGACTCGTGAGTGAATGAGCTTCCTAGTTTTGCAAATTTTGTCAGATTTTGAGACGTGGGCCCGGGTTGAGCCAATTTCGAGTTTTGGGCTAATTTGATAGTTTTTCTTGTGGAATTCATTCCATTAGCGTATATTGATGGTATTGTACTGATTATGAATAGATTCGGAGCATTTGGAGGCCGAGTCGAGAGGGAAGAGCATTGCAGGGTAGAGATTTGATCTGTTTGAGGTAAGTAACGATTGTAAATCTAGTCCAGAGGGCATGAAATCCCGGATTTCGTATCATTTTACTATTTTGAAGTGACGCACATGCTAGGTGATGGGCATGCACTGTTGGGTATTGTGGCTTGGTCCGTCCCGTAGCAACTGTGAAGTTGCATATTTTGTTGAAACTATATGATACTTATATGTTTTAGAAAGAGTTTCTGTAAATTGGGCTTAATGCCATGTTTTGGGCCTTGTGCCAGTACTGTTTGGACCCTTAGGGGCCTTTTCTTACTATCCTATCTCTATTTTCGATTGAAAATCTATACTCAGTCATGATTATACTTGTTTACTGCATAACTCAGTTTTATGACTCTATTTTGATGCATATAAATGTTGTTTTGGGCTGAATGCCCTGTTTTTACTGAAATGCCCGAGTGGCTTGAGAGGTTTATGACTTAGTGAGGCCGAGGGCCTGATTTGTAAGGATATTTATGGGATCGGGCTGCACACCGCAACATGTTCGATATAGGCTGAGGGCCTGAGTGATTTATGCCATGATTTGGCTTGATATAGCGCTTGAGCTAAAGGAGCCCCTCCGAAGTCTGTACACACCTCCAGTGAGCGCAGGTACCTACTGAGTGCAAGTGCCGAGTGCCAAGTGCTGAGTGACTGGGAGGCATGAGTGATTATGAGGTATGCCCGAGTGGCATGAGTGATTGTGATGTATGCCCGAGTAGCATGAGTGATTGTGAGGTATGCCCAAGAGGCATGAGTGACTGTGAGGTTTGCTTGAGGGGCTGTATATGAGTGATGTTTTGTCCGAGGGGCTATTTATGATTTCATCATTTGTTTCTCACCTTTGCATTTAACCTCTGTTTGAAAACTGTTGAAAAATATCTTTAAATGATTTTGTTGGAACTGGGTTTAAACGAGATGTTTTGATTCAAATCCTGATTTTAAAAGCATGTGGTATTTTATTGAGATTTCATGATATGAACTTTTTATGCTTTATTGCTCGTCACTACTACTCATTCTTTATTTATTGTTGTTACTTACTGAGTTGGCATACTCACGTTACTCCCTGCACCTTGTGTGCATGTTAAACCCTATATTTTCGTACGTAAATATGCGTCGTAAGCAAACTAATATAGGACCAAAGATGAGATAATATTTAAAAGTATATAAAGTAAGTTAATCATGTTACCTCTGAGGTTACAAATATTGAAGATCATGAACAACAAGTACAAAGAGGGTTGGACAGTTCAGAAGCTAAAGCAATTAAATAAAACAATATTTCGTCGAAAGTCGACAAGTTGGGAATGTTATAACATGTACCTTTGGGGTGAGACTAGGGTGATTAATATGATAAGGAGATTATGTTATGATTTATATTAGTCGTATGACATCCGTGTGTTATGTTTTAATGTCAAGCGAGTTGTGGAACAAAAGTCGATGAAAGTCATCACAAGTTACACTCATAAGTTTTACTGAAATTTTGGGTCAAATGTAACTGCGATTTTCTCCCAATATACTTAGAGTTATGGGGTGTTCCACCCATCAAATTAAAGATCTATGAGTTTATTTTCCAACGCATTAAACCGTTTGTCAATATGACATTGGAGTAGAAAGATATGGGCATTTGTGCGATACTGCGCAAGCTGCTAGGTGACAAGTAGGTGTGTCACCTACTTGCTTAAATGAAAGCCCAAAAATGGGCCATTTCGGGTCGTCCAAAGAGGCCTTTTAAGGGCCTATTTTCTTCATATATTAGACTTAAAATAGAGCATAATAACCAGACATAAGCTCTACAAAGAATCCTCCCAAAAATTTCCCACAAACCCTAATTGATTTTCTCTCCCTTTCAAGTTCTAATTGGAGGTAAAACCTAGAGTTTGAAGAACCAAGATAGGAGCTGAGTTATCCAACAAATAAGGTGAGTTTACTTCTCTCTTTCATCCAGTTGTTTTTCTGAAAATTCATGGTAAGTCGTTCTATACTTGTAAGAACTCACGGGACGGTGATCGGAAGCCGTGAGTTTGAGTTATTCACTTGTAGCGGACTGTTTTGTGGACTGTTTTGTGTTGCTGTTGGGCTGCGTGTTTTACTACTGTTTTGTGGAGTTTTGGAGGAGGAAGGGGGTTTATAAACACCATATAAATGTAGGGTGATTGGCTGGTCATTCGTCATAACATTTCCGGGTCGTTTGATACTACTACGGTGGTCGTTTTGTGTATGAAGAGATTGGGGTGTGTTGGGCTGTTTTGTAGTATTTGATGGTTTATATAGGGCTGGAAAATGATGTATATATGTTGTTATTGTTCTGTTCTTGTATTGTTGGTGTTATCTTGAATTTGGAGGAAGTAAGGATTATAGGGGAGATGCTGACCGTTTTAATACAAAATAAGTTTGTCGTTCGTTGTGCGATAGTTGTACCTTTCGTAACTTAACGATAGTATTATTATCATTCTTGTAGATTAAGGTGCGAAGAGGTGAGTTCAACTTGGTTATTACAAAGATTGTGATAAGGTATGTTAAGGCTAAGCCTTCCTTCATTTTGGCATGATCTCGTAGCTACATGTGTTAGTAATGAGACAAAAGAGAAGTTCATATTCATGAATTTATTCACACTATTCTAGTCTCATAAGTTACAATATTATTCCTTATCGAGATTCTATATTCAATATAGTATTGTCTTCTTCCAGTCAAGAGAGCAGCAAGCCTATATATACAGTATTACAGTATTTTCATTACCATCGAGCTATAATTGATGGGCAGGCCCCTATTGGGCAACCTCTGATCAGATGGAAAGTTATATACCGAGCCTACTGTGGCCGAGCGCCTATGAGCGAGCCCAGCATGGTCGAGATACATAGCCTAGTATGGCCGAGCGCCTATGAGCGAGCCTACTACGGCAGAGCAGTTATATATACCGAGCCTTATAAGGCCGGATAATTATTTTACTTACTATATTGAAGGAGTTGAGTCAGTATCAACAGGTAAGTATATCTCCAGATCATCTTTGACTCCCAATTACTTTCAGTTATTATATTATCAGTTCAGTTTCAACTTTTAGTTATGTTATCAGCTTATATACTCGGTACATTATTTTGTACTGACGTCCCTTTTCTGGGGACGCTGCATTTCATGCATGCAGGTTCAGATAGACAGACGGGTATACCTCCTCAGTAGGTGTTTCCAGAGTTCAGCCTGATCGGTAAGCTCCACGTCTTTCGGAGTTGCCAGGTCTAGAGTTTTTGTGTACATCTTATGTATATCTGTATATATGTTATGGGTAGGTCGGGGCCCTGTTCCGATCATAGTACATCTATCAGTAGAGGCTTGTAGACATATCCTGTTGGTTAGTGCAGTATGTTGGGTTTGTAGGCCTGGTATGTATAATTTGGTGGTTTGTCAGCTGTAGTAGCTATGACGGCCTTTTCAGCCTAGCTTTATATTGATGTTTAGTTAGCGCTAGTTTCCATTCAATTTTATATTTTGCTTCGCAAATTGTCTTGCAAGGTGGCCCCAGGGCCAAAGTATGATATTATGTGTTCAGAGTCCCTTAGTCTCAATTTGGTACACTAGGTTAGTTGAGGCACCGGGTGCCAGTCTCGCTTCCAGGTCGGGGCGTGACAAACTTGGTATCAGAGCAGTTCTATCCTAGGGAATCTACAAGCCGTGTCTAGTAGAGTCTTGTTTATAGATGTGTTGTGCACCACATTATATAAGCAGGGCACTACAGGGCATTTAGGAGTTGGTTACCCTTCTTTGAAATCTAAATCGTGCTACAGAACTGAGTTATAGGAAATTTGAATTAAACTTATGTGTTGGTGTTTGCATGCACAGATGACGGTGACTAGGAAGACTACGGCTAGCCAGAGGAGAGATACAGCAGTAGGTGAGGGGACCAGCAGGGTACCCCCAGTAGATGGGGCCCAGTCTGAGGCTCAAGGTGAGACCCCTACTCAGCCATTACCGGCTCCTCCACCAACTACGGAGATTCCTAGGGAAACCGCACATCCAGTTCCCCCTCCACTTCCATCAGATCAGGACTTAAGGAGTGCTGTGCATTTGTTGACACAGTTGGTAGCTACCCAGCAACAGGCTAGGGCATCAGCTAGTGCAGGAACTTCTGAGGGGTCTGGGAGTTCAAAGGTCTGAGAGTTTATTACTTTGAGTCCCCCAGAGTTCACGGGGACAGATCAGAGGGAGGACCCGCAGGATTTCATAGATCAGCTTCACAGGATCTTTCGTGTTATGCATGCCACGGAGAAAGAGGCAGTTGAGCTGGCAGCTTTTCGACTCCGAGATATAGCCATCCTTTGGTATGAGGGATGGGAGAGGTCCATGGGACGTGATGCACCTCCAGCTATTTGGGAGAATTTTTCAGATGCCTTCCTTGACTAGTACTTACCACGGGAGATCCGACAGGCTCGAGTCAATCAGTTTCTAGCCCTTAAGCAGGGTAATATGAGTGTTCGAGAGTATAGTCTCCGTTTTGACTCATTGGCCAGATATGCACCATCCATAGTTGCTACTATGCGGGACAGGATTCACAGGTTTATAGCAGGGTTAGCCCTAGAGTTAACCGAGGCATGTGCCACCGCTGCATTGCAGGATAGTATGGATATCTCCCGGATTCAGGCATTCGCCCAAAATATAGAAAGGGGTAGGCATCGGCAGCAGGGTACAGAAAGGGCTGAGCAAGGGCAAGGTAAGAGGATGAGATTTCCCAGGTCTCAGGAGCAATATCAGGGTAGTTATAGGACCCAGTACTTCGGACGGCCACCTAGGCCTCCGCCACCTCAGTTACAGGGTTACAGGTATGACCGCTATACTCAGTCAGGACCAGGTGAGAGCTCATGGGCGTCGGGTTTGCAGCGACAGCGAGGATCTGCGCAGACATGGTCATTTCCTCCACGGTGTGACATCTGTGGTAGAGGACACTTGGGCCAATGCCGAGCAGGTTCTGATGCTTGTTATACATGTGGGCGTCCAGGGCATATGATGCGGGATTGCCCAAATAGAGATTCGGGGGGAATGGCACAACCAGCGAGTTCAGCAACAGGATCATCTATGTCCGTGCATCCTTCAGGGCGCGAGTCTCAGTCTTCGGCTGGTAGAGGTCGGGGCAGAGGTAGAGGTTCCAGTTCAAGTGGTAATCAGAACCGTATCTATGCTTTAGCGGGTCGACAGGACCAGGAGTCTTCACCAGACGTTGTGACAGGTATATTAACCATTTGCTCTCACGATGCTTATGCTTTGATAGACCAAGGATCTACTTTATCGTATATTACCCCATTTGTCGCGAGGAAGTTTGGTATAGTGCCTGAAATACTAAGTGATCCTTTTGTGGTATCTACACCGGTCGGAGAATCGATTATTGCTAGACGGGTTTACCGAGGTTGTACGGTGACAATTTGTAGTCGTCAGACCTCAGCTGACCTAGTTGAGCTAGAGATGATGGATTTTGATGCTATCATGGGCATGGACTGGTTGGCAGCTTGCTATGCCACAGTTGATTGCCGAGCAAAGGCAGCCAGATTTCATTTTTCGGGTGAGCCAGTCCTTGAATGGGTAGGTAATACACCAACACCCAGAGGTAGGTTTATTTCCTATCTGAAGGCGAGGAAAATGATCGCAAAAGGGTGCATTTATCATATTGTGCGAGTTAGAGATGCAGATGCTGAGATACCTATACTTCAGTCTATTCCCGTAGTCAAAGAGTATGCAGATGTGTTTCCAGATGAGCTTCCAGGTATTCCTCCAGAGCGAGAGATTGATTTTAGCATCGATTTGCTTCCAGGAACTCAACCAATATCCGTCCCTCCGTATAGAATGGCACCTGGCGAATTGAAGGAGTTGAAGGAGCAGTTAAAAGATTTGTTGGAGAAAGGTTACATCAGGCCCAGTACCTCACCTTGGGGTGCACCAGTACTATTTGTGCGGAAGAAAGACGGCTCGCTGAGGATGTGTATCGATTATAGGCAGCTGAACAAGGTAACTATTAAGAATAAGTATCCACTTCCAAGGATCGATGACTTGTTTGATCAGTTGCAGGGGGCTAGATGCTTTTCAAAGATAGATTTGAGGTCGGGGTACCACCAAGTCAGAGTTCGGGAAAAAGATATTCCGAAGACAGCCTTCAGGACCCGATATGGCCACTTCAAGTTCCTTGTCATGTCCTTCGGGTTGACTAATGCACCCGCTGTATTTATGGACTTGATGAATAGCCTATTCCGACCATTTTTAGATCTGTTCGTGATAGTATTTATTGATGATATTCTGGTTTATTCCCGTTCAGAGGATGAGCATGCGGACCACCTACGAGCGGTACTCCAAACCCTCCGTGATCGTAAGTTGTATGCTAAGTTTTCTAAATGTGAGTTCTGGTTGAAGTCTGTAGCATTCTTGGGGCATATTGTATCAGATGAAGGGATAAAGGTGGACACTCAGAAGATTGAGGCCGTGAAATCTTGGCCTAGACCTACCACTCCGACAGAGGTTCGTAGCTTTCTAGGCTTAGCAGGATACTATCGGAGGTTCGTAGAGGGTTTTTCTTCCCTTTCGGCACCATTGATGAAGTTGACACAGAAAGAAACTAAGTTTCAATGGACAGAGGCTTGCGAGCGGAGTTTCCAAGAGCTTAAGAACAAGTTGACCTCAGCTCCAGTTCTAACACTTCTAGAGGGTCTAGAGGGTTATGCCGTGTATTGTGATGCATCAGGTGTCGGGTTAGGATGTGTCCTGATGCAACATGGGAAGGTAATTGCGTATGCTTCAAGGCAGTTGAGGAAGCACGAGAGGAATTATCCGACCCACGACCTCGAGTTAGCTGCGGTTGTCCATGCACTTAAGATATGGTGGCATTATTTATATGGTGTTCATGTTGATGTATTTACTGATCATAAAAGCCTACAATATATCTTCAAGCAGAAAGAGTTGAATTTGCGACAGAGGTGATGGCTTGAGTTATTGAAAGATTACGATGTTAACATTCTCTACCATCCAGGGAAAGCTAATATTGTAGCAGATGCCTTAAGTCGCCGATCTATGGGTAGCTTAGCACATGTAGAGCCCGAGAAAAGACAATTAGCTAGAGAGATTCATCAATTGGCTTCGTTGGGGGTTCGGTTAGTAGATTCTAAGGATGGTGGAGTTGTACTCCAAAACACTGCAAAATCATCCCTCATAGTTGAAGTCAAGGAAAGGCAGTACGAAGACCCAGAGTTGGTCGAGTTGAGAGAGCGAGTTCCGCAACAGAAGAAGCCATTGTTAGAGCTCAAGGGAGATGGGGTTCTCAGATACAGGGGTCGTTTGTGTGTTCCAGATGTAGCAGGGCTACGAGACAGGATTATGTCAGAGGCACATTATTCATGGTATTCCATCCATCCTGGATCGACGAAGATGTATCATGACATTAAGGATGTGTACTGGTGGAATGATATGAAGAAGAACATTGCTGAGTTTGTCGCCCAATGTACTAGTTGCCAGCAAGTGAAGATAGAGCACCAGAAGCCTGGAGGGCTAATGCAGACTATAGAGATCCCGACATGGAAATGGGAGGCGATAAACATGGACTTTATCACGGGTTTACCTCGTTCTAATCGTAAGTTCGATTCCATATGGGTGATAGTCGATAGGCTCACGAAATCAGCTCACTTCCTACCGGTCAGATCTACATATACAGCAGAAGATTATGCAAAGTTATATATTAAGGAGATAGTGCGGCTACACGGAGTACCAGTTTCTATTATATCTGACCGTGGGGCTCAGTTTACAGCACATTTTTGGAGGTCATTTCAGAGAGGTCTAGGGACTCAGGTGAATCTCAGCACAGCTTTTCATCCACAGACTGATGGACAAGCCGAGCGCACAATTCAGACGCTCGAGGATATGTTACAAGTATGTGTGTTGGATTTTAAAAGAAGTTGGGATGAACATCTACCTCTTGTTGAGTTTGCATATAATAACAGTTACCACTCCAGTATTCAGATGGCTCCGTACGAGGCTTTGTATGGGCATAAGTGCAGATCTCCTATAGGGTGGTTTGATGTTGGGGAATCTGGGTTATATGGGCCAGACCTGGTTCAACAGGCCATAGAGAAAGTAAAGCTTATCCGGGAGCGACTGTTGACAGCTTAGAGTCGTCAGAAGTCATATTCTGACGTGCGGCGATGAGACTTAGAGTTCAGGATTAATGACTGGGTATTCTTAAAGGTATCACCTATGAAGGGCGTGATGAGGTTTAGCAAGAAAGGCAAGCTTAGCCCACGGTATATTGGGCCTTATAGGATCATTCGGAGAGTGGGCCAAGTAGCTTATGAGTTAGAGTTGCCCTCAGAATTGGAGTCTGTCCATCCGGTTTTTCACGTATCTATGCTACGGAAGTGCATTGGCGATCCTACCCGAGTGGTGCCCACGGATGATGTACAGATTACAGAGGACTTGTCATACGAGGAAATTCCAGTTGCTATCCTAGACCGACAAATCCGCAATCTACGAAATAAGGAGGTAGCTTCCGTAAAGGTTTTATGGAGGAGCAAGAATGTAGAAGAGATGATGTGGGAATCGGAGGAAGAAATGAAGTCTAAATACCCCCACCTATTTCAAACTGAAGATATGGTTCGAGATGGGACGCTACAACATAGCTCTATGTAGGCTAGCAGGTCATCAGGTAAGGTTTTATTTTTCACTTTCAATATTTATGATTTACGGTCGGTGAGGCAAAGTGCTGCTATTTATAAAGATTGGCCATATGTGGCATGCATAGTATGTTTCTGGCTACGTGCAGGTTGGTTTTAACCTAGTGTACGAAGGATACTTTGGCAAAATTTTCCAAAATCTCTAAGAGTAAACATTCGAGGACGAATGTTCCCAAGGGGGGAGTGATGTTACACCCTATATTTTCATACGTAAAAATGCGTCGTAAGCAAACTAATGTAGGACCAAAGATGAGATAATATTTAAAAGTATATAAAGTAAGTTAATCATGTTACCTCTGAGGTTACAAATATTGAAGCTCATGAACAACAAGTACAAAGAGGGTTGGACAGTTCAGAAGCTAAAGCAATTAAATAAAATAATATTTCGTCGAAAGTCGACAAGTTGGGAATGTTATATCATGTACCTTTGGGGTGAGACTAGGGTGACTAACATGATAAGGAGATTATGTTATGATTTATATTAGTCGTATGACATCCGTGTGTTATGTTTTAATGTCAAGCGAGTTGTGGAATAAAAGTCGATGAAAGTCATCACAAGTTACACTCATAAGTTTTACTGAAATTTTGGGTCAAATATAACTGCGATTTTCTCCCAATATACTTAGAGTTATGGGGTGTTCCACCCATCAAATTAAAGATCTATGAGTTTATTTTCCAACTCATTAAACGGTTTGTCAATACGACATTGGAGTAGAAAGATATGGGCATTTGTACGATACTGCGCAAGCTGCTAGGTGACAAGTAGGTGTGTCACCTACTTGCTTAAATGAAAGCCCAAAAATGGGCCATTTTGGGTCGTCCAAAGAGGCCTTTTAAGGGACTATTTTCTTCATATATTAGACTTAAAATAGAGCATAATAACCAGACATAAGCTCTGCAAAGAATCCTCCCAAAAATTTCCCACAAACCCTAATTGATTTTCTCTCCCTTTCAAGTTCTAATTGGAGGTAAAACCTAGAGTTTGAAGAACCAAGATAGGAGCTGAGTTATCCAACAAATAAGGTGAGTTTACTGCTCTCTTTCATCCAGTTTTTCTTCTGAAAATTCATGGTAAGTCGTTCTATACTTGTAAGAACTCACGGGACGGTGATCGGAAGCCGTGAGTTCGAGTTATTCACTTGTAGCGGACTGTTTTGTGGACTGTTTTGTGTTGCTGTTGGGCTGCGTGTTTTACTACTGTTTTGTGGAGTTTTGGAGGAGGAAGGGGGTTTATAAACACCATATAAATGTAGGGTGGTTGGCTGTTCATTCTTCATAACATTTCCGGGTCGTTTGACACTACTACGGTGGTCGTTTTGTGTATGAAGAGATTGGGGTGTGTTGGGCTGTTTTGTAGTATTTGATGGTGTATATAGGGCTGGAAAATGATGTATATATGTTGTTATTGTTCTGTTCTTGTATTGTTGGTGTTATCTTGAATTTGGAGGAAGTAAGGATTATAGGGGAGATGCTGCCCGTTTTAATACAAAATAAGTTTGTCGTTCGTTGTGCGATAGTTGTACCTTTCGTAACTTAACGATAGTATTATTATCATTCTTGTAGATTAAGGTGCAAAGAGGTGAGTTCAACTTGGTGATTGGAAAGATTGTGATAAGGTATGTTAAGGCTAAGCCTTCCTTCATTTTGGCATGATCTCGTAGCTACATGTGTTAGTAATGAGACAAAAAGAGAAGTTCATATTCATGAATTTATTCACACTATTCTAGTCTCATAAGTTACAATATTATTCCTTATCGAGATTCTATATTCAATATAGTATTGTCTTCTTCCAGTCAAGAGAGCAGCAAGCCTATATATACAGTATTACAGTATTTTCATTACCATCGAGCTATAATCGATGGGCAGGCCCCTATTGGGCAACCTCTGATCAGATGGAAAGTTATATACCGAGCCTATTGTGGCCGAGCGCCTATGAGCGAGCCCAGCATGGTCGAGATACATAGCCTAGTATGGCCGAGCACCTATGAGCGAGCCTACTACGGCAGAGCAGTTATATATACCGAGCCTTATAAGGCCGGATAATTATTTTACTTACTATATTGAAGGAGTTGAGTCAGTATCAACAGGTAAGTATATCTCCAGATCATCTTTGACTCCCAATTACTTTCAGTTATTATATTATCAGTTCAGTTTCAACTTTCAGTTATGTTATCACCTTATATACTCGGTACATTATTTTGTACTGACGTCCCTTTTCTGGGGACACTGCATTTCATGCATGCAGGTTCAGATAGACAGACCGGTATACCTCCTCAGTAGGTGTTTCCAGAGTTCAGCCTGATCGGTAAGCTCCACGTCTTTCGAAGTTGCCAGGTCTAGAGTTTTTGTGTACATCTTATGTATATCTGTATATATGTTATGGGTAGGTCGGGGCCCTGTTCCGATCATAGTACATCTATCAGTAGAGGCTTGTAGACATATCCTGTTGGTTAGTGCAGTATGTTGGGTTTGTAGGCCTGGTATGTATAATTTGGTGGTTTGTCAGCTGTAGTAGCTATGACGGCCTTTTCAGCCTAGCTTTATATTGATGTTTAGTTAGCGCTAGTTTCCATTCAATTTTATATTTTGCTTCGCAAATTGTCTTGCAAGGTGGCCCCAGGGCCAAAGTATGACATTATGTGTTCAGAGTCCCTTAGTCTCAATTTGGTACACTAGGTTAGTTGAGGCACCGGGTGCCAGTCTCGCTTCCAGGTCGGGGCGTGACAGTGCAGATCCAGGTATAGCTGGATACGGTAGCAGTTATTGATTAATCTGGTTGCAGATTTTCTTGGGGATAGCAAGGTAGCTGCTTTTCTTTTGCAGCCCCTTCTCTTCTCCCTCTTATCTTCCTTTAGTTGTATTTAGCTATTTTCCAGACTATGTTAGCCTTGATATTGTCAGACAAATAGTAGTAGATTCTCATGACTAGTGACACTCCGATGTCAGGCTTTTCTTTTCTGCACTTTTATTTTGATTTGAACTCCTTTACAAAGGTTTTTATTTTAAATAGCATTGAAATTATCTTTGAAATGAAAATATCAATTTGTTTTGGAAATGAGTCGGCTTGCCTAGTTCCACGATAGGCGCCATTACGCCAAGGGTTAGTTTGGGTCGTGACACCTACTATGTATATCACTGGTTGATTATTGTTGCCATCATTGTTATTTATTTCCTATTATTTTTGTATACTATATTGCACAGGTTATTAGACTGGTGAGTGTCTCGACTGTACCTCGTCACTACTCCACTAAGGTTAGTCTTGATACTTACTGGGTACCGATCGTGGTGTACTCATACTACACTTCTGCATATTTTTGTGCTGAGCCAGTTATTGGCTCTATCGGACTCGGATAGAGTTAAAGTGTGATTGCAAGGATTCAAAGTAGAGCTGCTTGGTCGTCGCAGTCCCTTGAAGTCTTTCCATTTTATTGTACTGTTAATTATTAATCAAACAATATTGAGTATTCGATCCTTGAGATCATTTCATGTATTCAGTTAGAGTTCGTGACTCAGTATTACCAGTCTTGGGAGGTTGTTATATTTGTTTCCGCTTTTGGTTTAAAAATAAATGGCTCGAAATGTAATTGTAATCGGCTTACCCTAGTCTTAGAGACTAAGTGCCATCACGATGCCCGTGGTGGGATTTTTTGGGTCGTGACACAGGGTTTCTTCACCGGTGCTCCAACTCAAAATGCGTACAAACATTTGAAGGGGTTTTTGGACACTTGTTGGGGGAGCAAACAAACAAATGACTCCGAGGGTGCATTGAGGCTAAGGCATTTTCCCTTCTCTTTACGGGGGAAAGCTTTAGATTGGTTGGAACAATTGCCGAACCATTCCATTCATACTTGGGATGAGTTGGCAGAAACGTTTATTTCTAGGTTCTTCTATATGGGGCATATGGCTACACTTTGAGATGTGGTTTTGGCATTCAAGCAAGAGCCAAATGAACCACTACACGAGATATGGGAACGCTATAGAACAATGGTTAAGGAATGTCCTAACAACGGTATGACGAAGAATATGATTCAACAAACTTTTTATCGTGGGATTAGCAAAACCAACTAATGTGTAGTGAATCGGCTTGCCGGTGGGAATTTCATGACTACGCCTTATGCAGAGGCGTGTGAGATTTTGGATGAGATGGCATACACGTCATCGACTTGGCAATCCCGGGCCAATGTTCCACAAGGTGACCCAAACATGATTGACCTTCATAAAGAATTGCAAGACTATGGGCAAGCCATTGCCGAGTTGACAACCACCATGACGCAACTAGCAAAGGCTCAACTAGATCAAGAGCAAAATCCCAAGCAAGTCAATGCCATGGAGGGAGTGAACATGATGGTGAACAAGAGGAGGACTAAAGGTCCATAAGTGCAAAATCAAGTAGAGAATTATGCGCAAGAAGATAGAGATTTTGATCAAGATGATTCCTATAATGAACAATAAGAGGAGGTGCAATATGTGAACAACTTTCAAGGGCAAAGAAACAACTTCCAAGGCCCAAACCAACAACAATAGCGACCTCAAAAAATCAAGGCAATTGGAATTCTAACAATCAAGGGAATTGGCATAACAATAACAGTCAAGGAAATTGGAGTGGAAATAATCAAGGTAATTGGGGAGGGGGGAGGGGATACAAATCAAGGAGGATGGAACAACAATCAAGGCAACCGGGGGTTGGGCTTTCAAACGCCCCCAATGTATCAATAACCGAACAACCCACCTCTTTATCCTTCCCATGGTTCAAGTTCTTCAAACAACGATATGTGGCATATTGAAAATATTTTCAAGCAAATGATGGAAAAGAATGCCGATTCGGATGCCCAACTTGCCTCACACAACACATCAATCTGCCTCTTAGAAGTTCAAATAGGGAAAATATCTCAAGCTCTAAATTCTCATCCTAAGTGTAACACTCTGTAAATTTAGACTAGGTGTGGACATGTTAAATAAGTATTAATATGACATCTTAGACATATGAAGTCCTATAAGGATGAATATGGGTGAAAACAGTTGTTTTGGAATCAAGATGGAGAGTGAGGTGCATAAGATTCGATAAAATCAACTAAGTTTATGGAAGGTCTATGTTCTAGAAGGATTTTGTAAACATATGTAAAACGTTTGGAAAACCTGAAAACATAAAAGTTGTAGCCTTTTGAAATAGATTTCCTATGATATATTGTGGATCCCAAACAAATTTATGAGCAAAATGTTATGTTCACTTTACTGGACAATGCACAGTTTGCGCGCCCAGGTGCGCGCCCAGATGGTCCCGTGCACGGCCGCGCACTTGTGGTAGTGCTACTGCCCTGATGCACATCCAGGTCCGCGGTTGGGCCTTCATGTGTGCCGGAGCGCACCCGGGGGTCATTTTAAAAGCCCTACTTCGTCTCCTACACCCCAAAACACAAAAACTTGCTCTAGAAAGGGAAGCTCTCAAGAACTAACTCCTCAAAGGTCCCTCCACCATCCAAGGTAAGTCTAATGTTGATTATAAGATAATTTCAATTCTCCAACACCTTATTAACATAGGTAAACCCTTCAAATTATTAGATATTCGATTGGGACATCATTATTGAGATAAGAAACCCAAGAACTCGAATTCAAGAGGATTGGACGTCAAAAAGGCAATATCTTCACCCTCTAATTGGTTATAGCATTGGATTTATGATTATAGACTCTAAGTTCATGAGATATGAGTTGATGGGGTTGAGAGAAAAGCATGAACGGTTATATGCTTGGGTTATTGATTAAGGATATTGTTTATCTTATGGGTGATAAAGAATGGTATTGATTATAGAAATTTGAGATTTTAGAATTTATCTAGGAGCAAGAGAACGGGTTGTTGGGTGAATAAACACCATTAATGAGGGATATGAATCTTTATTCCCACCAAGTGTTTGATAAAATGCCTAAGTGACAAAAACATGAGTATTTTTTCTAATATGGAATCCCTTTGACTTGTATTGATATAGATTAAAGTTGAAATGGCTGGCGAATGTTGTATTACGCTCAAGAGCAGGAAGTTAAGGTATGCGAGGCTAACTCTCTATGTTTGGGATTGGTAATGATTCCCCCTACACTCGTTTCTTTTACGACGTTTCTACTTGCCTCAGAAATATAGTTAAGCCTAGTTCCTTGAATAGTTGCAGAACTTCTATTATCTAGCTTCATAACTCGTTCATGACTTTCATTATGAATGTTATGAGCTTAATGCTTAATCAATATAGACTTGGTTTTGATGCCCATGAGTCTCAGTCTAGATTACTCAGCATGTCATAAACAATTAAAGTTTTCGTTTTCATAATCAGTTCAAGGGTACATGTTTCAATCTAGTCCTACTAGTATTCTAGTATCATGTAACTCAATATGATTCACTATTTCAGCATCACATATAGTTGTATGATTCTCAATTGTTGAATTTAAATCCCTGAATGTTGAACATCTATATTTGGGCCTAAGGCCGTAGTTTATATGCTTTATGCATATTTGGGCCTGAGGTCGTAGTTTATGCTTTATGAATGTTTGGGCCAGAGCCAGTAGTTTATGCTTTATGCATTTTTAGGCCTGAGGCCATAGTTATGTATACGTATACTTGGTCCTGAGGCGGTAGTTTTTGCACATATATATTGGGCTCGAGGCCGTAGTTTATTCAGATAAACAGGTTGTTCATCATTCAAAAGAGGGAGTATTCATATCCTTACTTACTTTGTTCAGTTATCAGTTATCATTTTAGTTATCAGTTATCAGTTATCGTTTCAGTTATCAGTTATCAATTACCGTTTTAGTAATCCGTTATCAGTTATTAATGTAGTTTAAGTTTCAATAGTTATCATTTCAGTTATCAGTTTTCTATTATCAGCTCAGTTTCAGTTTCAACATTTGCAGTTCTTTCATTCTGTTGCTTTACATACCAGTGCAACTCAAATGTAGTGACGTCTTTTTTTGCCCGGGGCATACATCGAGATACAAGTAATGATTTACAGGTTGACGATTCAGAGCACTAGGATTCTCGTACCAGCTATTTGGTGATCCCCAGTTCTTTCGGGGCATTATTATTAGCTTATAGTCTTCAGTATTTTCAGACAGTCAGTGTTTTCGGTACTTCATTAGAGGCTTCATAGACTAGAGTAACAGTTAGACAGAGTCGCATGCTTTTCATGTTAAGCTATGTTGGCTACAAATATGTTTCAAAATTGTATTAGTATTTATGCACTTTGATTTATATCATCCAGACTTTCAGTATATCAGTTATCATTTCAGTTATGAGTTATCAGTTATCAGTTATCGTTTCAGTTATCAGTTATCAATTATCGTTTCAGTAATCCGTTATCAGTTATTAATGTAGTTTAAGTTTCAATAGTTATCATTTTAGTTATCAGTTTTCTATTATCAGCTTAGTTTCAGTTTCAACATTTGCAGTTCTTTCTTTCAGTTGCTTTACATACCAGTACAATTCGAATGTACTGACGTCCCTTTTTGCCCGGGGCGTACATAGAGATGCAGGTAATAAATTATAGGTTGACGATTCCGAGCGCTAGGATTCTCGTACCAGCTATTTGGTGATCCCCAGTACATTCGGGGCATTATCATTACCTTACAGTCTTCAGTATTTTCAGGCAGTCAGTGTTTGCGGTACTTCATTAGAGGCTTCATAGACTAGAGTAACAGTTAGACAGAGTCGCATGCTTTTTATGTTAAGCTATGTTGGCTACAAATATGTTTCAAAATTGTATTAGTATTTATGCACTTTGATTTATATCATCCAGACATTCAGTATATCAGCATGTGTTTGTTTATCTTCCGTATTCAATATGTTATGATATCACATGTTGATTCAACCACCAGTTGGTTCACTTGGTCACATGTAGTCAGGCACCGGGTGCCGTTTTAAGTCCAGGCCCATTTTTGGGGCGTGACACTAAGAGGGAACTACCAAATGACACGGTAGTAAACCCAAAGGGTAGAAATAACACGAGGCATGCCATGGTCATTATTACAAGAAGTGGAAGAGGTGGAAATGCACCCACCTCAAGTCAAAGGCAACTTGTGGATGAGGAGCAAGTGGTGCAAGAAGAAGAGATCCCAATCAAAGAGGTGCAAACTAATGATTATGTCTGCATTGATATTGAAGATAGAGTGATAGATACTCAAGAGGAGGTAAACCCGCATAGGGATCATATTATTGACATACCAGAGCCGGTAGTGTAAAAGGCTAAGGCACCATTGCCTAAGCCTCCACCTCCATACCCTTAAAGACCTACCAAGCAAAATGGTGAAAACCAATTCAAGAAGATTATTCAAATGATGAAGAATCTCTCAATCAATGTGCCATTAGTTGAAGCTTTGGAGAAAATGCCCGTTAATACAAAGTTCATGAAGGATCTCGTGACAAAGAAGCAATCAATGAATTTTGAAATGATCAAAGTCACTCATCAAGTGAGTATTGTGCAGTCAATGACTCCTAAGTTAGAGGATCCCGGTGCTTTCACGATTCCTTGTACAATTGGAAGTGCCAACTTTGCTAAAGCTCTTTGTGATCTTGGGGCAAGTATCAATTTGATGCATGTCGCGCCCCATTTTCTCGCGAAAGCGGATTTCAACATGTAACAACGCTTTTAAAAGTAGGTATTAAAAAAGAAGAGTCGCCACCTAATGATTTTGAGGTGCATTAGGGCACCTATTTGCAAATGAATCTGTTTGACTAGTCCGTGTCACCAAAGATCGGGTAAGGGCTTAAATTACCTCAAAGAGAAGGTGTTAGGCACTTTTTGAGGTCCACAACTGTGGGTCCAGACCAAACTTTAGATTATGTGGATTATATAGTTAAGCGAGGTGATCAAATAAATAAAGGGAAATTTAGAAGTCGAAGAGTCTTATTAAAATATGTGAAGATTGGTACAAATCTTAATGACTACAGGGATACAACTTAATTGGCCTAAGTTAAATGACTAAGTGTAAATAATAAGTAAATAAATAAAAAAAAAGGAAGAAAGGGGGGTCCTAAGTTTCTTAGCCTAAAGGATCACCCCGTGCAACATAAATAATATTTTGCAACCCCCTTAAGGTAGGGGTTGCTCATATTATTCAGCGGGCACAAACTATCATCTCCTGCTACCCAATTACTATGTTTAAGATGTTTACCTAAAGCTCTCTAATTCAATTCTAAATCATACCCTATGCGTGCTTTACCCGTCCCATGCCTATGGTCCAAGAGGCTTTGGACCTACTACTTTGGTAGTATTGTAGTATCATGTAACTCAATATTATTCACTAATTCAGCATCATATATAGCTGCATGATTCTCAATTCCTGATTTTAAATCCCTAAATGTTGAACACCTGTATTTGGGCCTGAGGTCGTAGTTTATATGCTTTATGCATGTTTGGGCCTGAGGCCGTAGTTTATGCTTTATGCATGTTTGGGCCTCAGCCAGTAGTTTATGCTTTATGTATCTTTGGGCCTGAGGCCGTAGTTATGCATACATATATTTGCACCTGAGGCCGTAGCTTGTGCACATATATATTGGGCCTGAGGCCGTAGTTTATTCAGATAAACATGTTGTTCATCATTCAGAAGAGGAAGTATTCATATCCTTACTTCCTTTGTTCAGTTATGAGTTATCATTTCAGTTATCATTTCTATCATCAGTTATCAGTTATCGTTTCAGTTATCAGTTATCAGTTATCTATGCAGTTTCAGTTTCAGCAGTTAACATTTCAGTTATCAGTAATTTGTTCTCTATTATCAGCTCAGTTTCAGTTTCAACATTTGCAGTTCTTTCTTTCAGTTGCTTTGCATACCAGTACAATTCAAATGTACTGACGTCCCTTTTTGCCCGGGGCCTACATCAAGATGCAGGTAATGATTTATAAGTTGACGATTGCGAACGCTAGGATTCGCGTACCAGCTATTTGGTGATCTCCAGTAATTTCGAGGCATTATCATTACCTTACAGTCTTTAGTACTTTCAGACAGTCAGTGTTTTTGGTACTTCATTAGAGGCTTCATAGACTAGAGTAACAGTTAGACAGAGTCGCATGCTTTTCATGTTAAGCTATGTTGGCTACAAATATGTTTCAAAATTGTATTAGTATTTCTGCACTTTGATTTATATCATCCAGACTTTTAGTATATTAGCATGTGTTTGTTTATCTTCCACATTCAGTATGTTATGATATCACATGTTGATTCAACCACTAGTTGGTTCACTCGGTCGCATGTAGTCAGGCACCGGGTGCCGTTTTAAGTCCAGGCCCATTTTTGGGGCGTGACACTAAGAGGGCACTACCAAATGACACGGTAGTAAACCCAAAGGGTAGAAATAACACGAGGCATGCCATGGTCGTTATTACAAGAAGTGGAAGAGGTGGAAATGCACCCACCTCAAGTCAAAGGCAACTTGTGGATGATGAGAAAGTGGTGCAAGAAGAAGAGATCCCAATCAATGAGGTGCAAACTAATGATGAAGTCTGGATTGATATTGATGATAGCGTGAAAGATACTCAAGAGGAGGTAAACCCATCTAGGGATCATATTATTGACATACCAGAGCCGGTAGTGCAAAAGGCTAAGGCACCATTGCCTAAGCCTCCACCACCATACCCTTAAAGACCTACCAAGCAAAATGGTGAAAACCAATTCAAGAAGTTTATTCAAATGATGAAGAGTTTCTCAATCAATGTGCCATTAGTTGAAGCTTTAGAGAAAATGCCCGTTAATACAAAGTTCATGAAGGATCACGTGACAAAGAAGCGGTCAATGAATTTTGAAATGATCAAAGTCACTCATCAAGTGAGTATTGTGAATTCAATGGCTACTAAGTTGGAGGATCCCAGTGCTTTCACGATTCCTTGTTCAATTAGAAGTGCTAACTTAGCTAAAGCTCTTTGTGATCTTAGGGCAATTATAAATTTGATGCATGTAGTGCCACATTTTCTCGCGAAATTGTATTTCAACATGTGACAACACTTTTAAAAGTAGGTATTAAAAAAGATGAGTCGCCACCTAACGATTTTAAGGTGTGTTAGGGCACCTATTTGCAAATGAATTTGTTTGACTAGTACATGTCACCAAAGATCGGGTAAGGGCTTAAATTACCTCAAAGAGAAGGTGTTAGGCACTTTTTGAGGTCCACAACTGTGGGTCCAGACCAAACTTTAGACTATGTGGATTATATAGTTAAGCTAGGTGATCAAATATATAAAGGGAAATTTAGAAGTCGAAGAGTCTTATTAAAACACGTGAAGATTAGTACAGATCTTAATGACTACAGGGATACAACTTCATTGGCCTAAGTTAAATGACTAAGTGTAAATAATAAGTAAATAAAGAAAAGGGGGGGGGGGGTCCTAAGTGTTTTAGCCTAAAGGATCACCCCGTGCAACATAAATAATATTTCGCAACCCCCTTAAGGTAGGGGTTGCTCATATTATTCAGCGGGCATAGACTATCATCTCCTGCTATCCAATTACTATGTTAAAGTTATTTACCTTAAGCTCTCTAATTCAATTCTAAATCGTACCCTATGCGTTCTTTACCCGTCCCATGCCTATGGTCCAAGAGGCTTTGGACCTACTACTTTGGTAGTATTCTATTATCATGTAACTCAATATGATTCACTATTTCAGCATCATATATAGCTGCATGATTCTCAATTCCTGAATTTAAATCCCTGAATGTTGAACACCTGTATTTGTGCCTGAGGTTGTAGTTTATATGCTTTATGCGTGTTTGGGCCTGAGGCCATAGTTTATGCTTTATGCATGTTTGGGCCTGAGCCAGTAGTTTATGCTTTATGTATTTTTGGGCCTGAGGCCGTAGTTATGCATACATATACTCGGACCTGAGGTCGTAGCTTGTGCACATATATATTGGGCCTGAGGCCGTAGTTTATTCAGATAAACAGGTTGTTTATCATTCAGAAGAGGGAGTATTCATTTCCTTACTTCCTTTGTTCAATTATGAGTTATCATTTCAGTTATCAGTTATCATTTCAGTTATCATTTCTGTCATCAGTTATCAGTTATCGTTTCAGTTATCAGTTATCAGTTATCTATGCAGTTTCAGTTTCAGCAGTTAACATTTCAGTTATCAGTAATTTGTTCTCTATTATCAGCTCAGTTTCAGTTTCAACATTTGCAGTTCTTTCCTTCAGTTGCTTTGCATATCAGTACAATTCAAATGTACCGACGTCCCTTTTTGCCCGGGGCCTACATCGAGATGCAGGTAATGATTTATAAGTTGACGATTGCGAACGCTAGGATTCTCGTACCAGCTATTTGGTGATCTCCAGTAATTTCGAGGCATTATCATTACCTTACAGTCTTTAATACTTTCAGACAGTCAGTGTTTTCGGTACTTCATTAGAGGCTTCATAGACTAGAGTAACAGTTAGACAGAGTCGCATGCTTTTCATGTTAAGCTATGTTGGCTACAAATATGTTTCAAAATTGTATTAGTATTTCTGCACTTTGATTTATATCATCCAGACTTTTAGTATATTAGCATGTGTTTGTTTATCTTCCACATTCAGTATGTTATGATATCACATGTTGATTCAACCACTAGTTGGTTCACTCGGTCGCATGTAGTCAGGCACCGGGTGCCGTTTTAAGTCCAGGCCCATTTTTGGGGCGTGACACTAAGAGGGCACTACCAAATGACACGGTAGTAAACCCAAAGGGTAGAAATAACACGAGGCATGCCATGGTCGTTATTACAAGAAGTGGAAGAGGTGGAAATGCACCCACCTCAAGTCAAAGGCAACTTATGGATGATAGCAAGTGGTGCAAGAAGAAGCGATCCCAATAATTGAGGTGTAAACTAATGATGAAGTCTGGATTGATATTGATGATATCGTGAAAGATACTCAAGAGGAGGTAAACCCGTCTAGGGATCATATTATTAACATACCAGAGCCGGTAGTGCAAAAGGCAAAGGCATCATTGCCTAAGCCTCCACCACCATACCCTTAAAGACCTACCAAGCAAAATGGTGAAAACCAATTCAAGAAGTTTATTCAAATGATGAAGAGTTTCTCAATCAATGTGCCATTAGTTGAAGCTTTGGAGAAAATGCCCGTTAATACAAAGTTCATGAAGGATCTCGTGACAAAGAAGCGGTCAATGAATTTTGAAATGATCAAAGTCACTCATCAAGTGAGTATTGTGCATTCAATGGCTACTAAGTTGGAGGATCCCAGTGCTTTCACGATTCCTTGTTCAATTGGAAGTGCCAACTTAGCTAAAGCTCTTTGTGATCTTAGGGCAAGTATAAATTTGATGCATGTAGCACCCCATTTTCTCGCGAAATTGTATTTCGACATGTGACAACTCTTTTAAAAGTAGGTATTAAAAAAGATGAGTCGCCACCTAACGATTTTAAGGTGCGTTAGGGCACCTATTTGCAAATGAATTTGTTTGACTAGTACATGTCACCAAAGATCGGGTAAGGGCTTAAATTACCTCAAAGAGAAGGTGTTAGGCACTTTTTGAGGTCCACAACTGTGGGTCCAGACCAAACTTTAGACTATGTGGATTATATAGTTAAGCTAGGTGATCAAATATATAAAGGGAAATTTAGAAGTCGAAGAGTCTTATTAAAACACGTGAAGATTAGTACAGATCTTAATGACTACAGGGATACAACTTCATTGGCCTAAGTTAAATGACTAAGTGTAAATAATAAGTAAATAAAGAAAAGGGGGGGGGGGTCCTAAGTGTTTTAGCCTAAAGGATCACCCCGTGCAACATAAATAATATTTCGCAACCCCCTTAAGGTAGGGGTTGCTCATATTATTCAGCGGGCATAGACTATCATCTCCTGCTATCCAATTACTATGTTAAAGTTATTTACCTTAAGCTCTCTAATTCAATTCTAAATCGTACCCTATGCGTTCTTTACCCGTCCCATGCCTATGGTCCAAGAGGCTTTGGACCTACTACTTTGGTAGTATTCTATTATCATGTAACTCAATATGATTCACTATTTCAGCATCATATATAGCTGCATGATTCTCAATTCCTGAATTTAAATCCCTGAATGTTGAACACCTGTATTTGTGCCTGAGGTTGTAGTTTATATGCTTTATGCGTGTTTGGGCCTGAGGCCATAGTTTATGCTTTATGCATGTTTGGGCCTGAGCCAGTAGTTTATGCTTTATGTATTTTTGGGCCTGAGGCCGTAGTTATGCATACATATACTCGGACCTGAGGTCGTAGCTTGTGCACATATATATTGGGCCTGAGGCCGTAGTTTATTCAGATAAACATGTTGTTTATCATTCAGAAGAGGGAGTATTCATTTCCTTACTTCCTTTGTTCAATTATGAGTTATCATTTCAGTTATCAGTTATCATTTCAGTTATCATTTCTGTCATCAGTTATCAGTTATCGTTTCAGTTATCAGTTATCAGTTATCTATGCAGTTTCAGTTTCAGCAGTTAACATTTCAGTTATCAGTAATTTGTTCTCTATTATCAGCTCAGTTTCAGTTTCAACATTTGCAGTTCTTTCTTTCAGTTGCTTTGCATACCAGTACAATTCAAATGTACTGATGTCCCTTTTTGCCCGGGGCCTACATCGAGATGCAGGTAATGATTTATAAGTTAACGATTGCGAACGCTAGGATTCTCGTACCAGCTATTTGGTGATCTCCAGTAATTTCGAGGCATTATCATTACCTTACAGTCTTCAGTACTTTCAGACAGTCAGTGTTTTCGGTACTTCATTAGAGGCTTCATAGACTAGAGTAACAGTTAGACAGAGTCACATGCTTTTCATGTTAAGCTATGTTGGCTACAAATATGTTTCAAAATTGTATTAGTATTTCTGCACTTTGATTTATATCATCCAGACTTTTAGTATATTAGCATGTGTTTGTTTATCTTCCACATTCAGTATGTTATGATATCACATGTTGATTCAACCACTAGTTGGTTCACTCGGTCGCATGTAGTCAGGCACCGGGTGCCGTTTTAAGTCCAGGCCCATTTTTGGGGCATGACACTAAGATGGCACTATCAAATGACATGGTAGTAAACCCAAAGGGTAGAAATAACACGAGGCATGCCATGGTCGTTATTACAAGAAGTGGAAGAGGTGGAAATGCACCCACCTCAAGTCAAAGGCTACTTGTGGATGATGAGAAAGTGGTGCAAGAAGAAGAGATCCCAATCAATGAGGTGCAAACTAATAATGAAGTCTGGATTGATATTGATGATAGCATGAAAGATACTCAAGAGGAGGTAAACCCGTCTAGGGATCATATTATTGACATACCAGAGCCGGTAGTGCAAAAGGCTAAGGCACCATTGCCTAAGCCTCCACCTCCATACCCTTAAAGACCTACCAAGGAAAATGGTGAAAACCAATTCAAGAAGTTTATTCAAATGATGAAGAGTCTCTCAATCAATGTGCCATTAGTTCAAGCTTTGGAGAAAATGCCGTTAATACAAAGTTCATGAAGGATCTCGTGACAAAGAAGCGGTCAATGAATTTTGAAATGATCAAAGTCACTCATCAAGTGAGTATTGTGCAGTCAATGGCTCCTAAGTTGGAGGATCCCGATGCTTTCACGATTCCTTGTACCATTGGAAGTGCCAACTTTGCTAAAGCTCTTTGTGATCTTGGGGAAAGTATCAATTTGATGCATGTCGCGCCCCATTTTCTCGCGAAAGCGGATTTCGACATGTGAAAACTCTTTTAAAAGTAGGTATTAAAAAAGAAAAGTCGCCACCTAACGATTTTGAGGTGCGTTAGGGCACCTATTTGCAAATGAATCTGTTTGACTAGTCCATGTCACCAAAGATTGGGTAAGGGCTTAAATTACCTCAAAGAGAAGGTGTTAGGAACTTTTCGAGGTCCACAACTGTGGGTCCAGACCAAACTTTAGACTATGTGGATTATATAGTTAAGCTAGGTGATCAAATAAATAAAGGGAAATTTAGAAGTCGAAGAGTCTTATTAAAACATGTGAAGATTGGTACAAATCTTAATGACTACAAGGATACAACTTTATTGGCCTAAGTTAAATGACTAAGTGTAAATAATAAGTAAATAAAGAAAAAGGGGTGGGGGGGGGGGGGTCCTAAGTGTTTTAGCCTAAGGATCACCCTGTGCAACATAAATAATATTTCGCAACCCCCTTAACGTAGGGTTTGCTCATATTATTCAGCGGGCACAAACTATCATCTCCTGCTATCCAATTACTATGTTAAATTTGTTTACCTTAAGCTCCCTAATTCAATTCTAAGTCGTACCCTATGCGTGCTTTACCCATCCCATGACTATGGTCCAAGAGGCTTTGGACCTACTACTTTGGTAGTATTCTAGTATCATGTAACTCAATATGATTCACTATTTCAGCATCATATATATCTGTATGATTCTCAATTCCTGAATTTAAATCCTTGAATGTTGAACACCTGTATTTGGGCCTGAGGTCGTAGTTTATATGATTTATGCATATTTGGGCCTCAGGCCGTAGTTTATGCTTTATGCATGTTTGGGCCTGAGGCCGTAGTTATGCATACATATACTCGGACCTGAGGCCATAGCTTGTGCACATATATATTGGGCCTGAGGCCGTAGTTTATTTAGATAAACAGGTTGTTCATCATTCATAAGAGGGAGTATTCATATAATTACTTCCTTTGTTCAGTTATGAGTTATAATTTTAGTTATCGGTTATCGTTTCAGTTATCAATTATCGTTTCAGTTATCAGTTATCTATGCAATTTCAGTTTTAGCAGTTATCAGTAATATGTTCTCTATTATCAGCTCAGTTTCAGTTTCAACATTTGTAGTTCTTTCTTTCAGTTGCTTTACATACCATTACAAATCAAATGTACTGACGTCCCTTTTTGCCCGGGGCGTACATAGAGATGCAGGTAATGATTTATAGGTTGACGATTTCGAGCACTAGGATTCTCGTACCAGCTATTTGGTGATCCCCAGTCCTTTCGGGGCATTATTATTACCTTACAGTCTTCAGTATTTTCAGACAATCAATGTTTTCGGTACTTCATTAGAGGCTTCATAGACTAGAGTAACAGTTAGACAGAGTCGCATGCTTTTCATGTTAAGCTATGTTAGCTACAAATATGTTTCAAAATTGTATTAGTATTTCTGCACTTTGATTTATATTATCCAGACTTTCAGTATATCAGCATGTGTGTGTTTATCTTCCGCATTCAGTATGTTATGATATCACATGTTGATTCAACCACCAGTTGGTTCACTCGGTCGCATGTAGTCAGGCACCGGGTGCCGTTTTAAGTCCAGGCCCATTTTTGGGGCGTGACACTAAGAGGGCACTACCAAATGACACGGTAGTAAACCCAAAGGGTAGAAATAACACGAGGCATGCCATGGTCATTATTACAAGAAGTGGAAGAGGTGGAAATGCACCCACCTCAAGTCAAAGGCAACTTGTGGATGATGAGAAAGTGGTGCAAGAAGAAGAGATCCCAATCAATGAGGTGCAAACTAATGATGAAGTCTGGATTGATATTGATGATAGCATGAAAGATACTCAAGAGGAGGTAAACCCGTCTAGGGATCATATTATTGACATACCAGAGCCGGTAGTGCAAAATGCTAAGGCACCATGGCCTAAGCCTCCACCTCCATACCCTCAAAGACTTACCAAGCAAAATGGTAAAAACTAATTCAAGAAGTTTATTCAAATGATGAAGAGTCTCTCAATCAATGTGCCTTTAGTTGAAGCTTTTGAGCAAATGCCCGGTAATGCAAAGTTCATGAAGGATCTCGTGACAAAGAAGCGGTCAATCAATTTTGAAATGTTCAAAGTCACTCTTCAAGTGAGTATTGTGCATTTAATGGCTCCTAAGTTCGAGGACCCCGGTGCTTTCACGATTCCTTGTACAATTGGAAGTGCCAACTTTATTAAAGCTCTTTGTGATCTTGAGGCAAGTATCAATTTGACGCATGTCGTGCCCCATTTTCTCGGGAAATAGGTTTTCGACATGTGACAACTCTTTTGAAAGGAAATATTAAAAGAGGAGAGTTGCCACCTAACGATTTTGAGGTGCATTAGGGCACTTATTTGCAAATGACTCTGTTTGACTAGTCCGTGTCTCCAAAGATCGGGTAAGGGCTTAAATTACCTCAAAGAGATGGTGTTAGGCACTTTTCGAGGTCCACAACTGTGGGTCCAGACCGAACATTAGACTATGTGATTATATAGCTAAGCTAGGTGATCAAATAAATAAAGGGAAATTTAGAAGTCGAAGAGTGTTATTAAAACATGTGAATATTGGTACAAATCTTAATGACTACAAGGATACTACTTCATTGGCCTAAGTTAAATGAGTAAGTGTAAATAATAAGTACATAAAGAAAAGGGGGGGGGGATCCTAAGTGTTTTTGCCTAAAGGATCACCCCGTGCAACATAAATAATACTTCACAACACCCTTAAGGTAAGGGTTGCTCATATTATTCAGCGGGCACAAACTATCATCTCCTGCTACCCAATTACTATGTTAAAGTTGTTTACCTTAAGCGCTCTAATTCTATTCTAAATCGTACCCTATGTGTGCTTTACCCGTCCCATGCCTATGATCCAAGAGGCTTTAGGCCTACTACTTTGGTAGTATTCTAGTATCATGTAACTCAATATGATTTACTATTTCAGCATCACATATAGCTGTATGATTCTCAATTCCTGAATTAAAATCCCTGAATGTTGAACATCTGTATTTGGGCATGAGGTCGTAGTTTATATGCTTTATGCATGTTTGGGCCTGAGGCTGTAGTTTATGCTTTATGCATGTTTGGGCCTAAGCCAGTAGTTTATGCTTTATGTATTTTTGGGCCTGAGGCCGTAGTTATGCATACATATACTCGGACCTGAGGCCGTAGCTTGTGCATATATATATTGGGCCTGAGGCCGTAGTTTATTCAAATAAATAGGTTGTTCATCATTCAGAAGGGGGAGTATTCATATCCTTACTTCCTTTGTTCAGTTATGATTTATTATTTCAGTTATCATTTATGATTTATCATTTATGTTATCAGTTATCAATTATAGTTTTGGTTATCAGTTAACGTTTCAGTTATCAGTTATCAGTTATCAATGCAGTTTCAGTTTCAGCAGTTATCATTTCAGTTATCAATTATCAGTTCTCTATTATCAGCTCAGTTTCAGTTTCAACATTTGCAGTTCTTTCTTTCAGTTGCTTTACATACCAGTGCAATTCAAATGTACTGACGTCCCTTTTTGCCCGGGGCCTACATCGAGATGCAGGTAATGATTTATAGGTTGAAGATTCAGAGCGCTAGGATTCTCGTACTAGCTATTTGGTGATCCCCAGTTCTTTCGGGGAATTATCATTACCTTACAGTCTTCAGTATTTTCAGACAGTTAGTTTTTTCGGTACTTCATTAGAGGCTTCATAGACTAGAGTAACATTTAGACAGAGCCACATGCTTTTCATGTTAAGCTATATTGACAACAAATATGTTTCAGAATTGTATTAGTATTTTCGCACTTTGATTTATATCATCCAAACATTCTGTATATCAACATGTGTTTGTTTATCTTCCGCATTCAATATGTTATGATATCACATGTTGATTCAGCCACCAGTTGGTTCGCTCGATCGCATGTAATCAGTCACCGAGTGTCGTGTTAAGTCCAGACCCAGTTTTAGGGCATGAAACTAAGGGGGCAGTACCAAGTGACACGGTAGTAAAACCAAAGGGTAGAAACAACACGAGGCATGTCATGGTCGGTACTACAAGAAGTGGAAGAGGTGGAAATGCACCCACCTCAAGTCAAAGGCAACTTGTGGTTGATGAGCAAGTGGTGCAAGAAGAAGAGATTCCGAGCAATGAAGTGCAAACTAATGATGAAGTCTTGATTGATATTGATGATAGTGTGAAAGATACTCAATAGGAGGTAAACCCATCTAGGGATCATATTACTACACACCAGAGTCGGTCGTGCAAAGGGCTAAGGAACCATTTCCTAAGCTTCCACCTCCATACCCTCAAAGACTTACCAAGAAAAATGGTGAAAACCAATTCAAGAAGTTTATTAAAATGATGAAGAGCCTCTCAATCTATGTGCCATTAATTGAAGCTTTGGAGCAAATGCCTGGTAATGCAAATTTCATGAAGGATCTCGTGACAAAGAAGCGGTCAATGAATTTTGAAATGATCAAAGTCACTCATCAAGTGAGTATTATGCATTCAATGGCTCCTAAGTTGGAGGATCGCGGTGCTTTCACGATTCCTTATTCAATTGGAAGTGCCAACTTTGCTAAAGCTCTTTGTGATCTTGGGGCAAGTATCAATTTGATGCATGTAGTGCACCATTTTCTCGCGAAAGCGGATTTCGACATGTGACAACTCTTTTAAAAGTAGGTATTAAAAAGAAGAGTCGCCACCTAACGATTTTTAGGTGCATTAGGGCACCTATTTGCAAATGAATCTGTTTGACTAGTCCGTGTCACCAAAGATCGGGTAAGGGCTTAAATTACCTCAAAGAGAAGGTGTTAGGCACTCTTCGAGGTCCACAACTGTGGGTCCAGACCGAACTTTAGACTATGTGGATTATATAGTTAAGCTAGGTGATCAAATAAATAAAGGAAAATTTAGAAGACGAAGAGTCTTATTAAAACATTTGAAGATTGGTACAAATCTTAATGACTACAGGGATACAACTTCGTTATCCAAGTTAAATGACTAAGTGTAAATAATAAGTAAATAAAGAAAAAAAAAGGGGGGGGGGGGGGTCCTAAGTGTTTTAGCCTAAAGGATCATCCCGTGCAACATAAACAATAGTTCGCAAACCCCTTAAGGTCGGTGCTGCTCATATTATTCAGCGGGCACAGACTATCATCTCCTGCTATCCAATTACTATGTTAAAGTTGTTTACCTTAAGCGCTCTAATTCAATTCTAAATCATACCCTATGCGTGCTTTACCCGTCCCATGCCTGTGGTCCCGGAGGCTTTGGACCTACTACTTTGGTAGTTCTAGACCTTCCTTAGGCTGCTTAAAATGAGAAATCTAGGCGTGCACTATAAAACAAATAGGACTACATATAATCAACACTAAAGGCCCAAGTTTACCTCCTCATATAGACACGAATGCACACCATCAGTTATGCAAAAGTTATAGCTTAGGCCAGTGATGTTCAGATAATTTGAACGGATAGCTATAGACAGGTAGGCTTGGAGTTAAGGCATGTTAACTTATTCAAGACCTATAGGCTTAGTAATTCAGCAGTTAACACTTAGCTCTACAGGCAGGATTCCTAAGCGACCAGTAGCTATTCTTAGATACATAGTTCTATTAAAGAATCCTATAGTCATGCTTTCTAGGTGAGTAGTAGCATCCTTTAGACATTATATCTAGTGAAGTAGTTGAGAATGCAAAATAGTTCATTTATCCCTATAGGCATGCTTTCTAGGCGGGTAGCAGTATCCTATAGGAAGGATTTCTGATAGGTAACAATTAGACTTGGTTTTGTAACACATTATCCTTATAGGCATATCATCTAAATGAGGCAGTATAAAGAAAAATAATAGAAGCAGTTGATTAATTAGTTAACCCTATAGTCATGGTATCTAGATGAGTATACCAAAGGTGTGTATTGGTGTAGTGTGTATTGGTGTACCCTATAGGCATGCTTTCAATTAAGAAAAGCGTGTGATCACTATAAGCATTCAGTAGTAGATACGACAATAAGTACAACAATTACTTAAACTAACATGCTTTGAATAAAGAACCAGTGCCAGAAAAATTAAGTGAAGTGTGTGCGATCCTTATAGACATGATTTCTATCAATGTACGACACATGAAACTAAATAGCATATAGGACATGTTGAACAAAATAGCAAGTAGACCATGTAGACCATATAGTCATATTTTCTACCCGTTCATGCAAGTATTAGAGTAACCCGATTCTCCAATTCACTAATTACCCAATTGTTTAGCTTACAAATTATTACAGAACTGGATAGTGAATACAATTACAAACATTACATAAAGAATAACTGCAGGCCTAGACACAAGCCCAAACAAAGTAACCCAGCACTGGTTGGGCCTTCAACAACCTCACTCTTCACACGACCAGCAGACCCAAATCCCGGGATTAGCAGAACAATAGAGGATGCATAAATTCGGCACCCATGTCCAACAACATGTATGGCCTAATACCAGGCCCAAGATGCATGACTTACTTACTGGTGTCTTAACCATGCAAGGGACAACTACTCAGGGAATTAATTAAACATCTTTTCACACTTAATTCTGAAAGCTATAAGTAACAACAGTTCTAACAAAGACATATAAGCAGGATCACATAAAACTCTGGAAAGTACAGAAGGCATACGTAAATGGGCTCATGCTAGGTTTTAAAGTGACAAGATTGAACATCATAGGCCAGAAAACTACTTCAAATAGAATTTCAAAGTAAAGCATAGTCTAGAATTAGCCTAAAAGACTTCAAACAATTAACATGAGAATCTAGCAAATTAATAGACAAGAACAAGTGAGATGCAGTTTTCATATGAAGTATTTTTTAAGCATGAGAGCCTAATAAGAATGTGGTCACCATCAGCATAGCAACATGCTAGTGGGCATAGTTAAGAATAGTTGACAAACATATCACTTAGTTGAACATGAGACTAAACATATTGAGTATCAATCGTAGTACAAAGGTTCAAAACAATAACAGAACTCATAATAAGTTAAAATATAACGACTCCAGATTAACAGGATATGCAAGCACTAGGTCTGAACCACATATAGGAGAAGATGCTAGATATTAAACCTCATCCTAGAAGTCTTAAGCCATATTAAGGAGCACAAAATTGAACAAGTTAGGGAGCACACGTTAAGTACAGGAAAACATGTTTGGCTAACACCATGATCAGGAATTATCTCTAGGAAAGCATGATTCAACAGGAGTTAGAAAACATTCTACTTGTGAATTGGTTTATCACAAGTATCCAGAACAAGGCAGAAGATAAACTCAGGATAAGCAATAGATATAAGCATTCAAACACACACAAACACTAGGCTAGACATGCTTAAGAAAGCAAGAGTCAGGGCTAGAATTTAGGCCAGTTGAGATGCTAGAAGAAACATAGAGTCACGAGAATAACTTCAGAGCAAATAGAGCTGTAAATAGAGATAACATAGTAGCATGTTGATTCACAGAGGTTTCAGTGACATATATATACATAACATGAACACAAACGAATAGAGAATGAAACTGCAAGTGCCAAAGGCTCTTACCAGTTATAAATTAATGGACAAGTAAGTAAGAAGAACAATTTCCAGCAATACTTTAATCGTCAATAGAAAAAGAGCAGCAATACCCCAAAATCCCAGTGTGTTAGAGTTCCTAAGGGTTTCAAGCGAACCCCGAGCAGTGCTCATACTGAAATCAGGCAGATAAACAAGGACAGAAATCAAGTAAACATGAATAAAAAGTAAAGTCTTGCATGCAAGTCAGTAAAGTAACCGGAAAGGAAATAAATCAAACTCCAAACCCTAGTTAGAGTTTAAAACTCAAAATCGGCCAACTGGTATGAAGAATCAAATTTTTCTTCGTGTATATGGGCGAGAATTTGTTCAAATCTCCAAGATTGAGTTGAACGGGCCCGATTCTGAGAGATAGTACTTGCTAAGTTTAGGCAAGTACTAAGTAACACCATTTTTGCATAGATGATGATGCGGTAACACAAAAAAGGAAGGTGAATCACAAGGAGATTCCATTGTTTAGTCGGAATGGGAGAATGATTAGAGATGAGGCGACTAGGGTTTCTTAGGGAAAGAAGGATTGGGAGTGTCTGAGGGCGGCAAAGATAGGAAATGGGGTCTAGGGTTTGTGTTATGGGATATAAGGGGAAATAGGGTTTTATTATGGGCCGTTGATCACATGAGATCAACAGCCATGATCAAAGGGAGATGGGGCGGGTTCGGAGAACGGGTCCCGACCGGTTTATAGGATTAGAGGGGATCTATTTTGGGCTGGGGCGTTTATTGGAGATGGGCCAACTATTTTGGGCCTCGACTTGGTCCCTTCGGACCATGAAGGATGTCTTCGGACGATGATGATGATATCCTTAGACCATGACGTCCTGGGCCATGAAACGTATGGTAAGGGATTCGCAGGCCATAAAATGGTGTCCTTGGGTTATGAGGATGGTGCCTCTGGACTATGACGCCTTTGAATAGTGATATTCCGTTTAGAGAGATCCTCCAGCCATGGAATGGTGTCTTCAATCCATGAGGATGGTGCCTTCGGACTATGACGCCTTTAGACAATGTGACAATGTTTCAGCCAATGAAATGCAAATATGTGATGATATCAATCGTTTGATAGAGGAAATAGGTGATGCTTAGTCATATGCTAGGATGATACAAGACAAGGCTTAGTCTTGTATGTGATGAAGGCAATGCTTAGCCCCATGTGAAAAAAGGAGACGGTGCTTAGTCTTATGCAGTGTAGCATAGACAGTGTTTAGTGTCATGCAAGGCAGGTAGTGTTTAGCCGTATGCAACAATGATGGTAATGCTTATCCTCATGCAAGGAATGGAGACAATGCTTAGTCTTATGCAAGAAAGGCAGTGCTTAGCCTTATGCAATAATGGAGGCAGTGCTTAGCCTCATGCAAGGTAAGGGCAATGTTTAGCCCTATGCAAGGAGTAGAGACTATGTTTAGTCTCATGCAAAGAAAGGCAGTGCTTTTCCTTATGCAACAATAGAGGCAATGCTTATCCTCATACAAGGAATGGAGAAAATTCTTAGTCTCATGTAAGAAAGGCAGTGCTTAGCCTTATGTAATAATGGAGGCAGTGCTTAGCCTCATGCAAGGTGAGGCCAATGTTTAGCCCTATGCAAGGAGTAGAGACAATGTTTAGTCTCATGCAAAGAAAGGCAGTGCTTAGCCTTATGCAACAATGGAGGCAATGCTTAGCCTCATGCAAGGTGAGGGCAATATTTAGCCCTATGCAAGGAGTAGAGACAATGTTTAGTTTCGTACAGAGGAAAGCAGTGCTTAGCCTTATGCAATGATAAGGGCAGCGCTTAACCCTATGTAAGAAAAGCAATGACTAAATGCGAGAGGATAAATAACTTGTTAGCTTGATATGTTTGCGTTTGGCGACTTTTGTCGTTGTGAATATAGTGATCTTGTTGTGTGTGTGTATTTGTGGATGCTCTTGTTATGTACATTGTGCCTGCATCCAAAGAAAAATTGTGAGTTTTGCGGGAAAAGGTTGGTTCATTCTCTCGAGTCCTTGCTTTGCCTTTACTCTTGCCTTGAGTTACCTTGGGTAACGTTTGGCTACCATAGAAACAATTTTTTTCGAAAACATGCATGCATTTGACAAATTATTTGTGGAAATGTAGTTGTTTGAAATATGTGATAATGCACGATATCAAATAATTTTGATGCACTGATGACTGTGACGCATTTTGAGACATTGCAACTGATAACTAGGGGTTTTAGCCTATTATTTGCTCTCTTTTGCTTAAGTTTTGGGTAAACAATGCGTAAAGGTATTCCCGAAAACTAACTTAATGTGCTTGCTTGTAAGGTTTGGTCAAAATAAGGCAAAGAAGCCATAATCAACTCATGAAGGAGTCAAACGTGCATGAATCCAAGGCTGAGACTGGAGCGCTAAGAGCAACAGCAAAGCGCGGCCCCGTAAGGACCACCGCTGAGGTGGCCACTATTATGCGGTCCGCGAAAGTAGATTCAGAGAAGCTTCTTTCAGTACTAAAATCACTGATGACCGCATTGGAAAAGCGCGGTTGCAAAATCTTTGGCGTGGCCGCGAGGGGATTTTCACTAAGAGCGTGGTTCGAGGTTCATAGACTCTACAGTTTGGGCTCAAATGAAGAACGCGGCCCGTGTCAAAATTATGCTGCCACGAATTGATCTTACACGGACACGAAGGTAATTCCGCTGAGAGTGCATCTTGAGGTTCAGAGACCGTGCAAGTCGGGCTTAACTGAAGAACGCGGTCCGCGTCCAAATTACACGGCCGCGATGGAAGCACACATGGACGTGGTTGAAATTACGCGGTCCACAAAAATAAGCCCAATCCAAGCCCAGTATTGAAGAAATGCGGACCACGCTCATTATTACGCGACCGCGAAAGCTCAAGCATGGACGCGGTCAGAATTACGAGTTCGCGAATCCTCCGCAGGGGCATTTTTGTCCGAAAATTTTAGCTGTGTATAAATAGACCTTTTTGACATTTTAAAGTTAAGTTTTGTTTAGAATAGCACGTGAACGACTGGTTTTTCACTTTTGGGGCAGTTTTAGAGTAGATTTACCTTCAAACTTTAGATTTTCATCTTGTACTTTAATATTATGGCTTATATTTCATCTTTATCTTTGATTTCTGCTATTATTATGAGTAGCTAGACCCCATAGCCAGGGTTGTGACCCAACCCTAGTGTGGTATTTAATGGGTCTTGAATTTTAGGGCTTAATTGTTTATGGGTTAGTGATATTTAACCTAGTTCATGCTAAAATTGTAGAATTAGTGGTTGCAAACACTAACTCATGCCTTTATGACTTAGGCTCTTCTTGAGAAAAAGGAATTAAGTCTAGGAAAATTTGGCTAACAAGGAATTGGGGTGAGCTCACGAGATTGATAGCCCCAATTAAAGGGTTAAACCTAGAGATATTAATACCCAACTTAAGCCAATTTCACTTATATTGTATGAACACCCATTTGGGCTTGAGAAAGCCAAATCGGGCAAAGTTACTAAAACTACCAAGAGGTATAGAGTGAGCACTTATGTGTGATGGTTATATCACGACCCCAATCATAACAAGCTTGTCCTAGATTCTTGATACTCATTAGATACTCACCTAGGCGGAAGTCGCTTCCCTAGTGCCTTTTAACACTTGAAAACGTTCACCAAAAATATTGTACTTGGCTTATACTTAGCATACAATAGTATAAAATTATAATAGAATCAATCGCAACAATGTTTGGAAGTGCAATTAGGAACAACACGCACTTTTAGATTAGTTAGATACCAAACTCCAAACCAAATTAACTCCCTGTGGAAATTGATCCCGACCTTGTTGGGTAAAACTACATCGACCATCCTCCCTACTCTATAGTGGTGTAGGTTTGGCCTTGACCACTTTTTGGCGCCGTTGTCGGGGAGTTAGACAGTGTTGGCTATCTATCTAGCTATTTGTGTGTCTTGTTTTTCTTTCCTTCTAGTTTTCTAACTTTTGTGTATCAATCGCTTTAGGTATCGAATGGCTCATAATGATGCTCTCGAACATGTTCTTCCGGGGGAGGAGGTAGATAACAATGGTGAGGATGAGGTTAATCTAGTACCTCAAGTCCAAAGAAGAGGCCGCCAGGCTAATGACAACATTCCAAACCCCCCCACCTCCTCCACGGGCAGCACACCGGGTGCTACCCAATGAAGGTTACGCAAGTGCAATTGTCCCGCCCCGGATTCGGGTGGGCAATTTTCAAATTACAAATGTCATGCTGAACCTATTGGAACAAATGGGCTTTTTCACTGGAGCTCCTCATCAGAACGCATACAAGCATCTAAAGGGTTTTGTAGACACATACTGGGGAAGCAAGTATACGAACGTGTCAGAGGACGCTCTGAGATTGAGACTTTTCCCATTTTCACTTAGAGGGAAAGCTTTGGACTGGCTCGAGAGGCTACCCAACCACTCCATACACACGTGGGATGAGTTGGCAGAAAAGTTTTTCTCACCGGGTCATATGGCAGCATTGAGGGATGCGATCTTAGCCTTTAAACAAGAACCTAATGAACCCCTACATGAAATCTGGGAGCGATACCGGGAAATGGTCAAGGAATGCCCAAACAATGATATGACTGAAGCAATGATTCAGCAGACATTCCATAGGGGCATCAACACGACCAACCAGTGTGTGGTGAATCAACTAGCTGGGGGAAATTTTATGAAAATTCCTTATGCTGATGCTTGTGACATACTTGATGAGATGGCTGATACATCCTCAGCTTGGCAGAGTCGGGCAAATGTTCCTCAGGGTGACCCTAATATCATCCATCTTCACAAGGAACTTCATGATCAGGGACAAGCCATAGCCGAGTTGACAACTACTATGAATCAGTTAGCAAAGGCCCAACTTCAGCAAGTTCAAGGGACAAAGCAAGTAAATGCCATGGAAGGGGTAAATGTCATGGTCAACAAGAGGAGACAGCGTGGTCAACAAGTGAAAAACAATCAAGATCAATATGAGCAAAGTGGCAGTGGTTACAATCAAGACGATTCTTATGATGATCAAATTGAGGAAGTGTTATATGCCAATAAATACCAAGGTCAGTGGAGCAATGCTCCAAATCAACAATAGAGATCGCAAGGGAACAATCAAAATTGGGGCAACCAAGGCCAAGGAAATTGGAACAATGGCAACAACAACAACTCGAACAATTGGGGGGACAACAATCAAAATTGGGGGAACAACAATAACAATTGGGGAGGCAATGGAAACCAAGTGGGTTGGAATAATAATAATCAAGGCAACAGGGGGTCGGGCTTTCAAAGGCCTCCAATGTATCAACAACCCAACAATCTACCTCCATATTCGTCTCAAGGGAAAAGTTCTTCAAACAATGAGATAGGGCGGATAGAGAGTATGTTCAAACAAATGATGGAAAGGAATGCTGACTCCGATGCCCAAATAGCCTCCCATACTACCTCTATTCGCAACTTGGAAGTACAAATTGGTCAAATTTCTCAAGCATTGAATACTCTCCCTAAGGGGGCACTACTAAGTGATATGGTAGTAAACCCCAAGGGTGGGAAAAATATAGGCCATGCTATGGAGGTGACCACAAGAAGCGGTAGAGGTAGAGATGAAAGTACCTCTAATCCAAAGAAGATTATGAGTGATGATGTCGTGTTTCAACAAGATGATGAGATTCATGCCAATGATGAGAATGTGAATGATGAAGTGAGGATCGATATTGATGACAACATGGAGGAGACTCAAAATGATGTGAACCCATCTAGGGAACACGTGATAGACATATCGGAAATGGTAGTGCCTAAATACAAGGACCCTTTGCCAAGGCCTCCTCCATCGTATCCTCAAAGGCTTGCAAAGCAAAATAATGAAAACCAATTCAAGAAGTTTATTGAGATGATGAAAAGTTTGTCAATCAATGTGCCCTTGGTGGAAGCTCTCGAACAAATGCCAGGATATGCCAAGTTCATGAAGGACTTGGTAACTAAGAAGAGATCTATGAATTGTGAGACCATTAAAATGAGTATCAAGTGAGTGCCATTGTGCACTCGATGGCTCCAAATCTTGAAGATCCCGGTGCCTTTACAATTCCATGCACCATTGGTAGCGCCGATTTTGCAAAAGCCTTGTGTGATTTGGGAGCAAGTATTAATTTGATGCCATTTACTGTGTTTAAGACATTAGGTATTGGGAAACCAAGAGCTACTTCCATGAGATTACAAATGGCAGATCGGACAATGAAAAGGCCTCTTGGTATTATTAATGATGTTCTAGTCTGGGTCGACAAGTTTATTTTGCTTGCTGATTTTGTGATTCTCGACTACGAAGTCGACTATGAGGTGCCTATACTATTGGGGAGACCTTTCCTAGCAACAGAGAAGGCATTGGTTGATGTGGAAGTAGGGGAGCTCACCTTCCAAGTGGGCGATGAAAACGTTGTATTCCACGTGTGCAAATCAATAAGGCAACCAAATAGCAATGAAGTTTGCTCTTTTGTGGTTCTTGTGACGGGGGTGATAGTTGATGACACGAGTGCCATGATCAATGTGGAAGACCCTTTGGAAGTTGTGTTGTTAAACCATGAGGATGATTAAAAGGAAGGCTTGGTTGAATGTGCAAATGCATTGCAAGGAATGAGATCCTACTCATATGGGCCCCAAAAACTTTCCTTGGACATGGAAAACCGGAAGACTTCACCAACAAAGCCATCAATCGAGGAGCCACCAACATTGGAGTTGAAGCCATTGCCTTCACACCTCAGGTATGAATTCTTAGGCCCTTCTTCCACATTACCTGTTATTCTTTCTGCTTGCCTAACTAATGTGCAGGTAGACTCCACCCTTGCAGTGCTTCCAAGAAGGAAAAAGGCAATTGGATGGACTTTGGCTGACATTCGGTGTATAAGCCCCGCCTTTTGCATGCACAAAATTATACTAGAGGATGATGCCAAACCCTCCATGGAACATCAAAGGAGGTTGAACGAGGCTATGCAAGAGGTTGTCAAGAAGGAAATTATCAAGTGGCTTGATGCAGGGGTTGTGTACCCAATTTCGGATAGTTCATGGACTTCACCAGTACAATGTGTGCTAAAGAAGTGGGGGTATGACTATGGTCACAAATGAGAAAAATGAGTTGATCCCCACTCGTACTGTCACCGGATAGAGGGTATGTATGGACTACAGAAAGCTGAACAAAGTGATCCGCAAAGACCACTTTCCATTGCCCTTTATTGATCAAATGTTGGATAGACTTGCCGGGCGTGCCTACTATTGCTTTTTGGATGGGTACTGAGGGAACAACTAGATTCTCAATGTGCCGGAAGACCAAGAGAAAACCACCTTCACATGTCAGTATGGAACATTTGCATTCTCACGGATGCCGTTTGGTTTGTGTAATGCACCGACTACCTTTCAGCGGTCTATGATGGCAATATTTACGGATATGGTGGAGGACTTCCTCGTATTGTTCATGGATGATTTTAGTGTTGTGGGGGACTCATTTGAAGAATTCTTGGATAATCTTGACAAAGTGTTGGCCCGATGTGAAGAGACCAACCTAGTGCTTAATTGGGAAAAATGCCACTTTATGGTCGAGGATGGCATTGTCCTCGGCCATAAGATCTCAAAGAACGGTATTGAAGTGGACAAAGGGAAGATTGAAGTTATTTCAAAACTCCCTCTTCCTACTTCCATCAAGGGAGTTAGGAGCTTTCTTGGGCACGCGGGGTTCTATCGAAGGTTCATCAAGGATTTCTCAAAAGCGGTGAACCCGTTGTGCAAGCTGCTAGAAAAGGATGCAAAGTTTGTGTTCAATGAAGATTGCATGAAAGATTTTGAGCTTCTCAAGTATAAATTGACAACCACTCCCATCATTACCGCACACAATTGGAGCTTACCATTTGAGCACATGTGCGATGCTAGTGACGTTGCGGTAGGAGCAGTTTTGGGGCAAAGGGTCAACAAGATATTTCATCCGGACTATTATTCAAGAAAAATGATGAATGACGCCCAAGTCAATTATACGGTGACCGAGAAAGAGTTATTATCCATTGTCTTCTCCATGGAAAAGTTTAGGCCGTATCGCATGGGTGCCAAAGTGATTGTGCACACCGATCACGCGGCACTTCGTTACTTGATGACCAAAAAGGACTCGAAGGCTAGGTTGATGAGATGGGTTCTTCTACTTCAAGAGTTTGACCTTGAAATCATTGATAGAAAAGGAAGTGATAATCAAGTGGCGGACCACTTGTCCCGCTTAGAAGAGGAGGGGAGGCCTCACTATGGCCTCAAAATTAATGATTCGTTCCCGTATGAAAAACACCTCTCCTTGTCTTTGAATGGTATGCCTTGGTTCGCCGATGTGGATAACTTTCTTGTGACCGACATTGTCCCGAGTGAGCTCTCTTCTAACTAAAGGAAGAAACTCAAACGGGACAACTTGGATTATTATTGGGACGAGCCCTATCTTTTCAAGATTTGCAATGATGGTGTGATCCGGAGATGTTTTCCGGAAGAGGAGCAAATTAATATTCTTGATGCTTGCCATTCCTCGCCCTACGGTGGTCATCATGGTGGGGCGAGAACTGTTTCAAAGGTTCTTAGCTATGGATTTTATTGGCCTACCATGTATAAAGCTGCAAGTGAGCTTGTTAAGAGGTATGATAAATGCCAAATAGCTGGTGGAATTTCCAAAAAGGATGAAATGCCTCTCACCACTATTCTTGAGATCGATATTTTTAACGTGTGGGGTATAGCATTCATGGGGCCTTTTGTGAGTTTGTGTGGTAACACTTACATTCTGGCGGCTATTGATTATGTTTCCAAGTGGGTTGAAGCCGTGGCTTTGCCCAACAACGAGGCACGGAGTGTGGTGGCTTTCTTAAAGAAAAATATCTTTACACTGTTTGGCACTCCTCGGGCAATCATTAGTGATGGGGGTTCTCATTTATGAATAAGGCCTTCGACACTTTACTTTCCAAGTATGGTGTCAATCATAAGGTGTCAAACCCTTATCATCCCCAGGCTAGTGGACAAGTTGAGGTCTCCAACAGGGAGATAAAGAGAATATTATCAAAAACTATCAATGTAAATAGGACGGATTGGTCAAGGAAACTTGATGATGCTTTGTGGGCTTATAGAACTGCATACAAGACTCCAATCGGTATGTCTTCATACCGGTTGGTGTTTGGAAAAGCGTGCCATTTACAGGTTGAATTAGAGCATAAATTCATGTGGGGACTGAAGAGGTTAAATCTTGAGTGGGATGTTGCAGCCAATCTCCTGGTGGAGCAACTCAATGAACTAGATGAGTTCTGATTTCATGCCTATTCCAGCTCGTCCTTGTATAAGGACAATATGAAGTACTTGCACTATAAATATGCATGGAATAAGGAATTCAAGGAGGGTGATTTGGTTCTTCTCTTTAATGCCCGGTTACGACTGTTTCCGGGAAAGCTCAAGTCAAAATGGAGTGGCCCTTTTGAGGTGGTGCACGTGACTCTATTTGGTGATCTTGACTTGAAAAACAAAAAATGGTGAAATTTTCAGATTTAATGGGCACCAAGTGAAGCATTACCTCGGCAAGTTTGATGACAGCAATGTGCTGTCCTTGATCAATTTCCAATGATGTTGGTAACATGCGTCGTGTCGTGACGTTAAATCAGGCGCTTCTTGGGAGGCAACCCGTGTGTTTTTTTTTTTTGATTTTCTTCTTAGATCAGGCTTTATTTTGAACTAATTGGTTGTGAGCTTTGTGTAGGAATTATTTGTGCAGTACAAGACTATTGATGGAAAATTTGCCTAAGTCTGGGGAATTACGCGGACTGCGCTCAAAATTTCGCGGTCAGCGAGAGCTTTTCGCGGGGGCGCAAATTGTCAGCGACAGACTTGAAAAGTCCAGAATATCAACTCTCTGAAGTTGTATTCGCATCCTCATTCGTAATTTCGCGGTCCGCGTTGATTTTACGCGGTCGCGACCGTTAATCCGCTCTCAGTGGACCTATTTCTGAAAAGGCTCTTCGAAAGGTAAAAAACGCGGACCACGATGGAATTCTGCGGACTGCGCTCAGGTAAGTCGGTGGGACCTCTGGGGTTGGTATAAATAGGAAGTCCTTAGGACTTTTACACTTTTCAAACCCCACACTCTCACCGAAATAGACCACTGTTCATCTTCCCCTTCTTACACTTTCAATTTCATATCTTATTAATCAAGAAGCAATTTCCTACTACAAATCCACATCTGGTATGCTCAAATATTTACATTAATTTCATCTTTTGATTTTCTTTTTCTTCTAGTTTTACTTTTTCTTTTTTAGGGTTTAACACATGTCATGATTTCAAAATGATGCTTGATTGATGATAAAATTGCTTGTGGGTAATGTTTAATGCCTAATGGGGGATAGGGTTATTCACTATGCCTGTTAATTGCCTAAATGTTTGCACTAAGTGAAACCCTAGGTCTTAAATAATTCATCAGTGCCAGTATGATTTGAATTTCGCGGACCACGGTCCAAATTATGCGGTCCGCGTTCATGCTTTTATGTGAACTGGGTAGGCTTATATGTTCGCGGACGCGGTGATTTTTCCACGGTCAGCGGTTGACTTTACGCGTCCGCGTCCATAATTTCGCGGACCGCGTTCATGAGCTTAAGAGAATTAACAAATTGATTCTGCGGCCGCGTTCATTTTTACGCGATCCGCGTCTGTTATTTCGCGGCCGCGCCCATTCTTTCATGGTTAGCGGAAACCAATGTTCAGAGAGTTGGTAGTCTGGTCTCATCTCTTTCCCGGCTGCGCTCCTTTTTACGCGGACCGCGATGACCCTTCCGCGGACTCGCTCCTTTTTACACTGTCAGCGGACCCCTGCTTTGAGAAACACTGTGATTATTTCATCTGCTTTCCTTTGTTGATTCATTGAACCACAATACTAATGAGCTTTCACTGATTGTGTATGAAGATAATTGTGCGATCTCGTGGCGGTCCTGAGAAATCACAAGGGAGGGGAGAATCCTACCGAGGCCGGGTCAGAAGGAAATAGGCTGCACCTTTAGAACCTCAAAGGGTCATTGACAAGAAGCAAACCCTCTGAAGACCCACTCCCGACTCGTTTGAGACTAGTGAATATGTCCCCTCCCGAGAGATTTCTGAAGGGGAAGCTACACAACTCCAACAGGAGGCTCAATCACAACCCTACCGCCTCGTTAATGAATCTACCTCCTTCTCTGGATCGTCTGATAGCTCAGGAGGAGGTAGTGAGACTTCGACACCACCTGCCCCACCTACTACAACTCCGACCTCAACAACGGTTCCAATTAATATTGATAATGAAGAGGATGTCCCGAATAATGGGAGAGTTGGTGATACCCGGGTTGGAGGTTTGGTGAGATCAAGAAAGATTGCAGTATGGCAAGATAGATTTGTCAGTGAGAAAGCCTACCACAAGTTCTGGGAATGGTGGCCACAAAGGTTGCTCACCCTCGAGAGGGATTTCATAGAAAGATATCTTCTACCCCACAATCCCAATGTGAAGAAGCAATTTGATGAAAGAGTGGGGTGGAAATTCTTCACTAGCAAGCTACCGGAGGCTAATGAGTACTTAGTCAAAGAATTCTACGCCAATGTCGCCCACATCAAAAAGGAAACCTATGTGACTAAGGTACGGAACTGGAAGATTAGATTTGATGGCAAGACACTGAACACATATGACGGGTTTGATGATATGGACGAATCCTTGTACTTGGAGAAGGTGGCATTAAATGAGGCAGCCCGTCCATGGCTTGCAGAGGTGATAGCCATCCCTGGGACAACACCGGCTTGGCTTACACCTAGGTTCCAAATTACTAGAAACACTTTGAGTTTTGAAGCAAAAGGGTGATGCGCCTTCGTTTGCAGCCGGCTAGACCCCTCTCAGCATGACAGTGATATCCCAGTCTCCCGGGCAATTGTTGTGGCTTCTATCATGGTGGGGTACCCGATAAATGTGGGAAACATCATGGCCAGAAACATCACCAAAGATATCGGGAAGGAAGAAATATCATACCCGTTCCCCAACTTCCTCACCAAGTATTTAGAGGACCAAGATGTAGAAGGGAGGGATTTTGACATAAAGGTGAAGACAAAAAGACCCTTTTCTTGGTACAGCCTCCAGGGAGCAGACAATCCCAAGTCCAAAGGCAAAGCCACTTCCTCCGCTGGCTAGTTTGAAGAGCCAAGGGTAGTGGCCATTGGGTTTGAGACTTCCACAACCGAAGGTTCATCTGCTGCTATGACACCTCCTTCCTCCGGTCCATCTATCTCTGCCCCACTATCTGTGCCTTCCTCCTCAGCTTACCCTCAGACTGCACTGCGGGTTAATCAGACATTATCCAGCATCAACAACTGGATGCAGGTAGCTATATCAAAGCTATCTGCCTTATCCACTTTAGATGCCTCTGTCAGTGGAGGATTCATTGAAGAAGATCCTTAACAACCAAAAAAAAAATTCTGGAGACTCTGGGTACTCATGAGAAGGTAATCAAGGAGATGGGAAAACAGGTCAAGAAGGTGAAGAAGAATCAAGACTTGTTAAAGAAGGAGGTGGAGAAGCTTACTTCCACCGGAGATATTCCTCTGGACCTTTTTATGGAGGAGACTGCCCCGGCAGCACAAACATCACATGCATCAGAGCGGGAGGCTGAAAGAGAGCCGGTGAGAAGCTTTGTGGTACTCCAGACCGAGGACTTGGAGATTCAGTTAAAGGATCCTGATGGAGCTGATGAGCCTACACAGTCTGAGGACCCTGCCAGAGTACCTGATCCCATGCAGACAGAGACCAAATATGGAGTTTTCTTTACTCTCTATCCCTCCCATGATCTTATATTTACTTTTAGCATTGAGGACAATGCTAACTTCTATTTTGGGGGAGGGGGGTCTTATTTCGATTTGATGACTTTGATGACTGGCATGTAATAATTATGATACTATTTTTCTTTATTTTTACTTATCGTTATTTTCATTTTCGTTTTTTTTTCACTTTTGGTATGTATATAACTTTACCATTCCATGTATATATTCATCCCCATTTTGTGTATATTCGTTTCACTCCCCTATTGTACATATTCATTTTACTTTCCCTATTTTACTTTATAACTTCTTTTGTAATTTTCCTTAATAGATTAGCTTCTTACTTCCTTTAGTAGCTTCTTTTTGAGTTTGTAGCCTCTTTTTACATTTCTGCGTGATCAATAAGCCTTTGATTTTCTTAATGCCACGGTTCTTTCCAAAGGTGGATGTTGTGTGAACCGGGTGGCTCTTCCCAATGATGGATGGCATGACAACCTTCTTAAGGGATTGAGTCTGTTTTTCTTTCTGTTTTGATATATAGTAGTAATGAATAAAAGTGTCTCAAGTAGGCTTCACTTGGCACTAACACATTTACCTTCGACCTCATGGTTAGAGACAAGTTTGTTGACGAGATTAGCTCTAGTTGTGACCTTTAGACTCTTGAGTTGACTAAAACTATCATCAAGTGGTTTCTGTGAGCCATCTGTGATCTTCAATCTTAGCTAGGGTTGTTGTGGGCCCTCGACTCTATTCTCTTTATCAATCCAGTAGCTTGAGAGGTGAGGTATTGAATTGTAAGTCCAAGTCCCGTGCCAACAAGTCTAGAACTTACCCTGAATATTTTTCTACCCGAAATTCTAAGTGTAGCTCGACTTGAGAAGTGATTATAGGCTCTCCTTGGTTCCATTTGAACTTTGAAAACTTCCGTAGCCTACCATTATGATATCCTTAGTCAACCCCTTTGAGCCTAAGCCTTTTTCATTCAAAACCCACATTACAAGCCCTCATCTGTTTTATAATGACCCTCTCTTGGCACCCAATCTTTCCTTAGCATTCATGATGAACATTTGGCAAAAAAAATAAGTTTGGGGCAGAGACGAGGAATTTCAAAGTGATGAAAGGTTCAAAGAACAAAAAGAATTGATGAAAAGGAAAGGCAAAGAAAAGGATGATAAACCAAAAAGAAGCATGTCAAAAAGAAAGTAAATGTTGAAAGGATTCAAGAAAGCAATGTTGAAAGGCATGGAAAAAAAAAAAGAAAGAAAGGAGAAAAATGATTGTCATGAAGAAGAAAGAGTGACAATGTGTCTCTCTAGTTCCCCTAAGGACGAAGAAAATGACTCAAAAGAGTCAAGAAAGTATGAACCGAAATGAGAAAATGGAGTGCTTAAGGAAGGATGATACCATCATAGTTCATTATGTCCTACCTTGATCCAAAAATCCTTCATTACATCCCGCTAAAGCCCTATAGGATTTCAAGTTGAGTGAGCTTATATTAGTGGTGATTTACATGAGGGGCAAGCTTATGGTACTTAGAGCCGAACTTGTGACATTCTTTTGAGAGTGATGAGTGCACTTCTTTACAATCCCTGTTTTGAGTGTCACATTCTATAAGGTAATATTAGCTCATGGAGAGTAGATGAGGAGGAGTCTGGGATCCACAATGACCTACGTGAGAGAGAGAGAGAGCTTCCTTGATGAATTGAGTCAACTCTTGATTCTTTTGTGTCACATTAGAACTATGGAACTCAAGAAGTCATAGCATGATGTTGTTGATAATGCATTTGTGTTGAGGGTAATTGTTAGTCCCAATTGATGCTTGATGAAGTCACCTTAGGAAAGCTGAAATTTTCCTTTCTTTTTCTTGTGGAGGTGGGAATTACCTTGTTTTCTTGAGGACAAGCAAAAGCTTAAGTTTGGGGGAGTTCATAACTGGGGGTTTTAGCCTATTATTTGCTCTCTTTTGCTTAGGTTTTGGGTCAAAAATGCATAAAGGTATTCCCGAAAACCAACTTAATGTGCTTGCTTGCAGGGTTTGGTCAAAATGAATCAAAGAAGCCATAATCAATTTATGAAGGAGTCAAACTTGCACGAATCCAAGGCTGAGACTGGAGCGATGAGAGCGGTAGAAAAGCGCGGCCGCGTAAGGACCACCGTTGAGGTGGCCACTATTATGCGGTCCACAAAAGTAGATTCAGAGAAGCTGCTTTCAGAACTAAAATCACTGCTGACCGCGTTGGAAAAGCACGATCGCGAGGGGATTTTCGCTGAGAGTGTGGTTTGAGGTTCAAAGACTCTACACTTTGGGCTCAAATGAAGAATGCGGACCGTGTCCAAATTATACGGCCACGAATTGATCTTACATGGACGCGAAGGGAATTCCGTTGAGAGCGCATCTTGAGGTTTAGAAACCCTGCAAGTCGGGCTTAACTGAAGAACGCGGTCCGCGTCCAAATTACGCAGCCGCAATGGAAGCACATGCGGACACGGTTGAAATTACGCGGTCCGTGAAACTAAGCCCAATCCAAGCCCAGTATTGAAGAAACGCGGATCGCACTCATTATTACGCGGCCGCGAAAGCTCAAGCGGAGACGCGGTCAGAATTACGTGTCCATGAATCCTCCGCAGGGGCATTTTTGTCTGGAATTTTCAGTTGTGTATAAATAGACCTTTTCCCCATTTTTAGGTTAAGTTTTGTTTAGCAGAGCACGTGAACGGCTGGTTTTTTCCTTTTTTGGGCAATTTTAGAGTAGATTTACCTTCAAACTTTAGATTTTCATCTTGTACTTTAATAGTATAGCTTATATTTCATCTTTATCTTTGATTTGTGCTGTTATTATGAGTACCTAGACCCCATAGCTAAGGTTGTGACCCAACCCTATTGTGGGTATTTAATGGGTCTTGAATTTTAGGGCTTAATTGTTTATGGGTTAGTGATATTTAGCCTAGTTCATGCTAAAATTGTAGAACTAGTGGTTGCAAACACTGACTCATGCCTTTATGACTTAGGCTCTTCTTGAGAAAGAGGGACTAAGTCTAGTAAAATTTGGCTAACAAGGAATTGTGGTGAACTCAAGAGATTGATAGCCCCAATTAAAGGGTTAAACCTAAAGATAGTAATACCCGACTTGAGCCAATTTCACTTGTATTGTATGAATACCCATTTGGGCTTGAGAAAGCCAAATCGGGCAAAGTCACTCAAACTACCGAGGTATAGAGTGAGCACTTATGTGTGATGGTTATATCACGATCCCAATCATAACAAGCTTGTCCTATATTCTTGATACTCATTAGATACTCACCTAGGCGGAAGTCACTTCCCTAGTGCCTTTTAACACTTGAAAACTTTCACCAAAAATATTGTACTTAGCTTACACTTAGCATACAATAGTATAAAATTAGAATAGAATCAATCGCAATAATGTTTGGAAGTGCAATTAGAAACAACACGCACATCTAGATTAGTTAGATACCCAACTCCAAACCAAATTAACTCCCTGTGGAAATCGATCCCGACCTCATTGGGTAAAACTGCATCGACCATCCTCGCTACTCTATAGTGGTGTAGGTTTGGCCTCGACAAGCAACCTCCTTGATTCGAGATTTTGAGGATCCTCCTCAAAATTTTGCCCCAGTTTAAATGCATACTTCGTGCAATATATTCTTTGGCAATTCCGAACATGATAAGATCGGGCAAACTTACGACTTTGCCCCTGTTTTTGACCATAGGGGGGATGAAGACTTTATTATGATGTGACCGAACCCACAAGGCTGCCTACTTATCCCCTCTTAAACGAGAATCATGTCAAGCGTAGTTCAGTTATATCAAATAGAAAGTGCAAACATAATCTCAAATATATTATCTCTTGACTGCCTCTGGATTGATGGGTTTTGGCCAGATCTCTCCATACATATCTGCAAGTATAAGTGCTCCTCCTATCAATAACTGGTGAACCATATAAGGGTCTTGCCAGTTGGGTGAGAATTTCCCGTTTGCTTTATCCTGATGTAGGAATATTCGCTTTATTATCAACTGCCCCGGCGTGAATTGCCTCGACCTGACCTTTTTGTTGAAAGCTCTTGCCATTCTATTCTGGTAGAGTTTATCGTGACATACCACGTTCATTCTCTTTCCAACAATGAGAGCTAGTTGTTCATACCAGCTTCGTACCCATTCTGCATCGCTGAGCTTAGCTTCTTATATGATTCTTAAGAAGGGATTTCCATTTCGGCGGGAATAACAACTTCAGTACCATAAACCAGTAGATATGGAGTTGCCCTAGTTGATGTACAAATTATGGTGTGATACCCAAGCAAAGTGAATGGTAGCTTCTTGTGCCATTGTTTTTAATTGTCTACCAGTTTCCTCAATATCCTCTTGATGTTCTTGTTGGCGGCTTCTACGACTCCATTCATTTGCAGCCTATATGCTATAGAGTTCCGATGCTTGATCTTGAATGTTTCACACATGGCTTTCATCAAGTCGCTATTGTGATTGGCGACATTATTAGTAATGATCGACTCTGGTACTCCAAATCGACAAACAATGCGGTCCCAAATGAAATCCGCTATAACCTTCTTAGTTATAGCTTTATAAGATGCGGCTTCAACCCATTTTGTAAAGTAGTCCATAGCCACCAGATTGAACCTATTTCCATTTGAAGCGGCGGGTTTGATTGGTCCGATGGCGTCCATACCCCAAGCGGAGAAGGGCCAGGGCGAACAAGTTGCACTAAGTTCGTTGGGTGGTACCCATATCATGTCAGCATGTATCTGGTATTGGTGACACTTTTGAACATATTTGATGCAGTCCGTTTTCATAGTCATCCAGAAATACCCTACTCTTAGTATCTTCTTGGCCAAAATGAAACCATTCATGAGGGGTCCGCAGGTTCCGGCATGTATTTCCTCGAGCAATCTGGATGCCTCCTTGGCATCGACATATCGCAGTAATCCCAAGTCAGGAGTCCTTCTATATAGAATTCCTCCACTTTGAAAGAAGTGGTTGGCTAATCTATGAAGCGTTCGCTTCTGAGTATGGGTAGCACTCTCTGGTTATTCTCCATTTTCCAATACTCCTTGATGTCATGGAATCACGGATTTTCATCAATCTCTTCTTCAACATGAGCTTCATAAGCCGGCTGCTTATGAATTCCTATCAGGATAGGATCGATGAAATTCTTATATGGGTGTTGTATCATGGAAGACAATGTGGCTAGTGCATCTGCAAACTCATTCCAAATCCTTGGAATATGTTTGAATTCTATCTTTGTGAACCTCTTGATCAATTTTTGTATACAGTGCAAATATGGCAATATTTTGGTGTTCTTCGTAGCCCATTCCCTTAGAACCTGGTGCACCAAAAGATCTGAATCTCCGATTACAATGTCAATGGCCAATATGAGTCCCAAGATGCAGGCCTCATATTCCACCATATTGTTGGTGCATGGAAACCTGAGTTTTGCGGATACCAGATAGTGTTGACCGATTTCTAAGATAACTCCGATACCCACTCCTTTGATGTTTTTCGCTCCGTTGAAGAACATCCTCCAACCATCGTACGCCTAGGTGATATCTTCTCCTACGAACGACACCTCCTCGTCGAGAAAATATGTTTTCAATGGTTAGTATTCTCTGTCTACGGGATTTTCTGCCAAATGATCTGCCAATACTTGCCCTTTGACTACCTTCTTAGTTACATAGACAATGTCGAACTCACTCAGCAATATTTGCCACTTTGTTAACTTACTCTTAGGCATGGATTTCTGAAAGATATATTTTAGCGGATCCATCATTGATATGAGATATATGGTGTATGCAAAGAAATAATGTCTCAACTTCTGAGCTATCCATGTGAATGCACAGTAGGTGCGTTCCAACAAAGAGTACCGGGCTTCATAAGGCATGAATTTCTTGCTCAGATATTATATCGCCTGCTCCTTCCTTCCAGTTTCATCATGTTGTCCTAGAATGAAACCAAAGGCCCCATCTAAAATAGACAAATAAAGCAGTAGAGGTCTTCCTGGTTCTAGTGGGACTAGAACGAGCGGTTTAGATAAATACTCCTTGATTTTGTCAAAGGCCTTTTGGAATTCTTCAGTCCAACTTATTGCAGCAACTTTACTTAGCATTCTGAAGACTACCTCACATATCACAGTTGATTGTGCTATGAAGCAGCTGATATAATTGAGGCACCGCAGAAAACTCATCACATCTTTCTTATTCTTTGGAGGCGGCAAGTTCTCGATAGATTTGACTTTTGATGGGTCTAACTAGATACCTCGGCGACTGACGATGAATCCTAACAACTTTCCAGCAGGGTCTTCGAAGGCACATTTTGCAGGATTCAAATTCAAATTGTATTTTTGAAGCCGATCAAAGAATTTCTTCTAGTCTGCTATGTGATCCGAACTTCTTTTAGATTTGATGATAACATCCTCCACGTACACCTCTATTTCCTTATGTATCATGTCATGGAAGATAGTCGTCATGGCCCTTAGGTAGGTGGCCCTAGCATTCTTCAAACCAAATGGCATAATTTGTAACAGTATATTCCCCATGGTGTGATAAAGGTTATCTTTTCGGAATCCTCTTCATGCATCCAGATCTGATGGTATCCTGCGAAGCAATCCATAAAGGATTAGAGCTCATGCTTGGCACAGTTTTCAATCAGTATGTGTATGATGGGAAGTGGGAAATCATCCTTAGGACTTTCTCTATTCAGTTCCTGGTAATCGACACATACTCTATCTTTCCCATCTTTCTTTGGAAGTGGCACAATGTTGGCCAGCCAAGTCGGGTATTCGACCACTCGGAGAACCTTGGCTTTGATTTGCTTGGCCACCTCCTCTTTTATCTTCAAACTCATATCCGACTTGAACTTTCTGAGCTTCTGCTTTACTGGTGGACACATAGGATTGGTGGGTAGTTTGTGAGCTACTATAGACGTGCTTAAGCCAGTCATATCGTCGTAGGACCATGCAAAGATGTCTTCATATTACTTTAGGAATATGATATACTCTTCCTTCTCCGATGGTGATAGATGAATGCTTATGCACGTTTCCTTAACCCTTTCGAAATCCCCTAAGTTAACGGCCTCAGTTTCCTCCAAATTAGACTTTGGTTTGTTTTCAAAGTTCTCTACTTCTCTGATGATTTCCTCAGGCATTATATCATCTTCCCGATCCTCTGAATCACTGTCCTTATGTTGCGTTGTCTCATTACATGCCACAGCCATGGGTTCATTAGGATATGTAATAATTATGCTGAAAAGAATGTAGAAAGATAATAATAAATATGAAAAGCAGTAATGCATTAATAAAACTTTAAGAATGTCAACAAGTATGACTCGATGGCTCGAGTAATTATTTCAAAACAAATTACTGGAAAATGTCTTAAATGCTCAAAGCTATTTCAAAATAATTCATGCTAATTTGCAAGACTACCTAGGAACTCGGCGAGCCCGAGATGGTGTAGCGGTCCAGTTCTTGAGAACAGTTCCTTCTTCCACGGTCTGAATGGTAAGGTCTTCCTCCTCTTCCTCCTCCTCATTAATTGCACTGCAGTCCATATCTTCTTCATCTAGAAACAACTTCCTCATGCCAGCCAAAACCTCATCTTCCTCAGATCCCTACATCATGTCAGGCTGATGGGATGTCTGGTATAGAGGTGGTACGAGTTGTTATAGTGGATAATAAGGAGCATGCCATGGTGATGTCTAATCCTGATATTCTTGCCATGTGTATTCATATCCGAGTCCAAGAGTCGTGCCATGGTACTGTGGTTGCACGAGTTTGGTGATCCCCTCAAGCTTTTCACCGAGACCTTTGCCTGATTCATACCCCATCCAAAACAATATGCTTTCTATCTTGTTGCTCCACCATCGGTCCTTTTCAATTGCATTAACCCGTTCAATACGATGGTATGTTTCTCCACCCAGCTTCCTTTTGTTTTTGATGACCAAAACGGTCTGGTTGGTGTAGATGGGGTTGCTTCCATCTCCATGGATGATCACCTCCTGATGATTCCACTCAAACTTTACAGCTTGGTGCAGAGTTCACGCCACTTCCCCGGTTGCATGTGTCCATGGCCTTCCCAACAATAGATTGTAAGTAGCATATATATCTAGCATTTGGAACTCGACATCAAACCAAGTCGTACCCATTTGTAGATTGAGGTTGATTTCTCCAATGGTGGTTCTCTGAGATCCATCGAATGCCTTCACATTCATGCTTCCCATTCGTATCTCATGCAGGCCTTTACCCCAGTCTCTTTAGAGTGGTCAATGGACATATGTTGAGACTGAACCTCTATATATCAAGACCCTGACGATGAACTTACCTTCAAATTGCACCGTGATGTGCAACGCCCTGTTGTGGCTCAATCCTTCTGGTGGTAATTATCTTCGTGAAAAGTGATTTTGTGGCTCTCCAATAATTGTCCCACCATGTTAGCCATATCTCCACCAGTGATGCCGGCGGGTACATAAGCTTCACTTAACACCTTTATCAAAGCATTCTTGTGCGCGTATGTGTTTTGCAACAGTGATAAGATGGATATCTGAGCGGGAATTATGTTCAAGTGGTCAACAACATAGTACTCCCTTTCCTGTACTTATCTCCAAAGATCGTCAGTGCCAGTCTCGACAACAGGCGACTTAGGTGCAACTTCCTTGCTCATTCCTCCCAGATTCTCAGGTGTGTAAACTCTGCCTGTTCTAATCATACCTTGCGCGGTACCTATTTCTTCCATTTTGGCTTTTCCCTTTCTCCTTGCTTCCGCAACATAATCCCATGGGATGAAATCAGACATGTAAGATGGCGTGGGAGCTACCATCACAGTGAAGTGTGTAGCTATATCAACTTCAAATGGCGCCTGGGTTTGTACCACAACTGGCGTGAGGGTGAGTGGAGATGTTTTAGGAGAGTCTCCCTCTAGGATGAGTCCAATGGACCCTTCCCGATCCCATTCCACATCAATTTCTATCATATTCACTCCCTCACCTCTATGATCCGAGAGAGGGTTATTGCGAACATTTGGTGCAGCTTCTTTTGCTTGTATAACCTTAGTGTTGATCAGTATCTGAATCTTGCCTTTCAACATGCGACATTCCTCAATGTTATGACCTTTCATGCCTCAATGATAAACATATGTTTTGTTGGGGTTGATCCACTGGGAGGGATTTTCCACAACAACAGCGGGAATAGGAGTAACATAATCAGTGGCCTTCAATCTCTCATACAATTGGTCTATAGGTTCAGCAATTGAGGTATCTTGTCTAGGAGGTCTGCGGTCAAAATTTGGACGTGGCTTCAGGTAGTTTTGGAGGGCGGGTAGAGGTGAATGGTAATATACAGGTTGAGTGTTGTAGGTATGGTAGCTAGCAGGGTATTGGTATTTCGGGGGTGAGGGTTGATATGTGGGTTGAGGTGTTTGGTATGTAAGGGGAGACTTAGGGCCCTGGGCTACCATCATGGCACCCACTTCTTTCTTCTTTGAAATGCCTCCTGATTGTAATGCTTTATTTGTGGCCTGCACTGCCTCGAAATTGGTTACCATCCCATTCTTGATTCCTTCTTCTATTCTTTCTCCTAGCTTGATGATGTCGGAGAACTTGTGATTTTCAATGACTATTAACCTTTTGTAATACTGTGGATCTTGAGTTTAACAAATAAGTTGTTCATTTGTTCTTCTGGTCTTACCTTTGCGGTCTCTGATCTCCAATGAGTAGCATACTCGTGGAAGGATTCTGTTGGTTTCTTTTTGAGGTTTTGAATGTAGAAAATCTCTGGCATGTTTTCCGTGTTGAACCTGAATCTATCCATGAAATCTGATGCGATACTTACCCAACTAACCCACTTCTTTGGGTTTTGACTGATATACCAAGAAAAAGCGTCTCCTATAAGGCTTTGCATGAACAGTTTCATGCAGATTTTTTCATTCTTGCCCACTCCTACAAGATTGTCGCAGTATGTTCTCAGATGAACCTTCGAATCACCGGTACCATCGAACATTTCGAACTTGGGAGGTTTGTAACCCTCTGGAAGTTCCACATCCGGCTGAATACATAGGTCTTCATAGTTTAGACCTTCAACGCCTTTTCCACTTTCAACGTTCTACACTCTACCTGTGAGCTTTTTGAGCTCCTCCTCCATGTTTTTAATGAGCAGGTCCTTCTTAGTTGATTCGGGCATGTATAGAGTTTGCTGCGGAGTATGGGGTAAAGTTTTAACATATATTAGGTTGCTTTGATCAGTTCCCATAACTTGGGTATATGGGTGGTCATTGGTTGAGTTTTGGGGATCGGGAGCGGATTGTGGTGCATGTTGGGGGGAAGGGGTGTGATAAGTAGTGGTTTGCGAATATTGAGTTGGATGATGGTGTTGTTGTTGAGGGGTCGGTACTGGTGGCGGTTTAAGGTTCTGGGGAAGTGCGGGATTGTGATATTGGTGTGGTGCAGGAGGATTTGGTGGCGAATTTTGGTTTTGTGGGTTTTGTGGTGGCGTTTGATTCTAGGTAGTCAGTGTTTGTTGGTTGATGTCGGGAACATTGAGAGTGAGGGAGAGGTTTTCCAGATTTTGGACTGGCTCGAGCTTGCCCTGTAGTTCTAGGATTTTCTGCTCTAAACGTGAGACCAGTTCGTTCTGCTCTAGAGTACTTCTGCCATATGAAGTTTCCACATTTTCTTCTATGGTAGCATTGTCTTACCTGATGCTCAAATTATCCATCTTCCCTTTTCCCTTGTTTTTCCTTTTTGGATCGCTAGGTGGAGGACCTTTGGATCTGGTGTGGTATACTGATGATGCCAGTATGCACGAACCAACCTTTCGGAATGAGAATAATAAAATAGAAAAGAAAAAGTAAAGGTAACCAAGTTAGTAAGGTAAAAAATAAAAGAGTATTTGCAGTATTTAAATATGTTTGGCAAAGTCATGCAATAATTTGCGTCATAATTTTGGGGACCTCATTATGCCTGAGGTAGGCCTAAGCGACACATAAACTTGGAAAAAACTGATGCCAACTTTGCTTCATTTCATTAATGCGAAAATAGGCAAAAACAAACTTCTATTAAATCGATAATAATAATAAAGTTACTAATGGCATCAAGCCTTATTACATCGAAATCTAAATTAAGCTAGAAAGCAGTAAAGAATATTATCTCCTAGTCTACTGGGTCCCTGAAGGACCTTCTCCATGCTTGGCCCTTTTGACCCCATAAATCAGGTTTCCCAAATCGCGCATATCCAACATATCCAACAGTAAGTAAGCTTTTGCCAGGTTCCCTCCTTCATCGTCGTTCATGCATTGACAATCCGAGAGTCTCTTTCTCATCTTCCCCTCTAGCTCCATCAGTCATTGTTCCAAGTATTCCACTCTTTCTGTTGACTTAGTGGCAATCTCCTTTCATTCCCTTATCGCCTCCATGTTTAGTTTGTACTACTCTAGATGTTTAGCTTCAGAATCGAACACCCTTTTGTATAGCCTTTTGTACTTAACTTGTGCCTCAACCACTTCATCTATGATCCTATCCTTTATATTGACTCCGGGCTTGACGTCCTCCGCTACGTCGTCTTCTAACCATGATAGATAGTAGTACATATGATCAGCATGATTTCTGTCTGGCTCAATAGTTTCTCCTTCTTTGATGATCTTTTGGTTCCACATATGTTGCACCTCGAACTTGAATGGAATAACATCTCCCTTGAAATATGCTTTGTGCTGGACCATGTTGGAAACTCGAGGTATGCCTTGTTTCCTCCAAGCTTGTCTCATTACCCTTATAGGAGCATAAGGATAAATGCCCCGCAACCTAATCAATACCAAATAAGTAGTCCCTATTGACCTGATGATGAACTCACTACTAGGAAACCATTCAAACATCCAATGTACCTGCTCGTTTGTTAGATTGCTCAAGAAACACACCCAACTTACAACATTCCCAGGTTGTGCAAACCTTTCTGGGATAAACGTCATTTTCTTTGGGTGATGGTTAGCTATGTAGTCATTCAGTGGCCTTCGCAAAAGCTCTTGATGGTACTCTCCTCTCTGAAAGTGTTATAGCAGCCATACTTGTAGCAATAAATTACAACCCTCAAAATATCCAAATCCCTGCTTGCACCGATCTAGAGCATGGTACATCTCAGCTAAGATCATAGGGATGGTGGTATAAGTTTGTATTTCGATGCCATCCATCAAGGTCCTGGCGACCATGGCTAAGTGAGTATGAATCGTTCCTCCTTTCATTGGAAATATCAGCAACCCCAAAAAGCAGACGACGAACACATAAACCCGGCGGTGCACCTAATCCAAGGAAGTCAAGTCGAGTTCATCATGGTGAATATGATACGACTTGCTATTCCCATAACGCTCGTAAAGAAATTCAAAAGGGATGTATGATTTCTTTAGACATAGCAGTTCATCATTCTTCTTAAAACCCAACATTTTCAGAAAACAACGGGGAGTGCAATTCTCTGGTACTAGTAATCCCGCACTATCCCATGGAAACTTGGCGAAGCCTCCTATTTATTCCAAGAAAGGAGTCATTTCTATATTGCCAAATCGAAAAACATCTCTTTTCTCATCCCAGAACATAATAGCGTCCTCAATCAATTCCCTATTTGGTTGAAAATTTAGCAAGGATGGCAGTTCACCAAGTACTCTTCTCACATGATTTTTCTTGCAAAGTGAAAGGTCTTTCCACCAATCAAGTAGAAAAGGTGGGATGTTTTGGACCATACCAAACCTCGGGATTTCATGCTTCATTTTCTACAAACAAACAAAAGTTAGCCCTTTCCCCTTCCAGATTTGACTACTTACGCAATAATGATCAACACGTTGGCACATTTTCTCCAAGTGATGCACCTAATATGATAGTGTCCCTTGGGATTGTGGAAATCCCATCCGACTTTGGACAAGGTTCATCTTAGCGGGTTGTTACATTAACAACGCTTTAACCCCTACTAGGTTTAGTATGATGCATGTACATTTCAAATTGGGGGAAGGTATCTTGAAAGGTCTATACTGATATTCCCAAGTGGACAACTTGAGAGGTAAAAACACGGGACCGTCGATTGCACTGCTGATCGACTAGTGTACCGCAAGTAAGCCTTTCCGATTTAAAAGGGTAATTTTTAGTAAAGCGCAGACAGTCATCAAGCGCCGCTATGTTGATAATTGGCACGAGTGGAGTATGTTGTGGAGCATGCTTTATGCAAAAATAATAACATGTTGCCAAGTATTTGCATGATAAAATACGTAAAAGTGGTAAATAAAATATCAAAAGTAAATATGAAAAGAATAGAGAAGAAAGACAAAAGAAAGAAGCCAGTTTAGTTCATGAAACAATGTGCGAGAACGTAATGAAGCAGGTAAGGAAGTAGGAGAATAGGGGAAATGATGTCATCGCAAATTTAAACAAATTAAGGTGAATAAGGGAAGGGATGTGCATGTAATAGCAAATTTAAAACAAATAAAGGAAAAAAAAGTAATCCACATAAGTCAAGTTCATTATGGTAAAATCCTAAGTATCCCCAGCGGAGTTGCCATGCTATCGCGCCCCATTTTCTCGCAAAAGCGGATTTCGACATGTGACAGCTCTTTTAAAATGAGGTATTAAAGGAGAAGAGTCGCTACCTAATGATTTTGAGGTGCGTTAGGGCACCTATTTGCTAATGACTCTGTTTGACTAGTCCGTGTCACCAAAGATCGGGTAAGGGCTTAAATTACCTCAAAGAGAAGGTGTTAGGCACTCTTCGAGGTCCACAACTGTGGGTCCCGGCTAAACTTTAGACTCTGTGGATTATAAAGTTAAGCTAGGTGATCAAATAAATAAAGGGAAATTTAGAAGTCGAAGAGTCTTATTAAAATATGTAATGATTGGTACAAATCTTAATGACTACAGGGATACAACTTCAATGGCCTAAGTTAAATGACTAAGTGTAAATAATAAGTACATAAAGAAAAAAAAGGGAGAGGGGGTCCTAAGTTTTTTAGCCTAAAGGATCACCCCGTGCAACATAAATAATACTTCGCAACCCCCTTAAGGTAGGGGTTGCTCATATTATTCAGCGGGCACAAACTATCATCTCCTGCTATCCGATTAATATGTTAAAGTTGTTTACCTAAAGCGCTATAATTCAATTCTAAATCGAACCCTATGTGTGCTTTACCCGTCCCATGCCTATTGTCCATGAGGCTTTGGACCTACTTCTTTGGTAGTTCTAGATATTCCTTAGGCTGCTCAAAATGAGAAAACTAGGCGCGCACTCAAAAACAAATAGGACTACATATAATCAACACCAAAGGCCCAAGTTTACCTCCTCATATAGATATGAATGCATGCCGTCAATTAGGCAAACAGTTATACCTTAGGCCAGTGATATTCAGATTATTTGAACGGACAACTATAGATATGTAGGCTTGGAGTTAAGGCATGTTAAATTATTCAAGACCAATAGGCATAGCAATTCAGCAGTTAACACTTAGCTCTACATGCAGGATTCCTAAGCGACCAATAGCTATTCTTAGATACATAGTTCTATTAAATAATCCTATAGTCATGCTTTCTAGGTGAGTACTAGCGTCCTTTAGACATTATCTCTAGTGAAGTAGTTGAGAAGGCAAAATCGTTCATTTATCCCTATAGGCATGCTTTCTAGGCGGGTGACAGTATCCTATAGGCGGGATTTCTAATAGTTAACAATTAGACTTGATTTTGTAACACTTTATCCTTATAGGCATATCATCTAAATGAGGCAGTATAAAGAAAAATAATAGAAGCAACTAATTAATTAGTTAACCCTATAGTCATGGTATCTAGATGGCAAAGGCGTGTATTATTGTACCCTATAGGCATGCTGTCTATTAAGCAAAGAGTGTGATCATTATAAGCATTTAGTTGTAGATACGATAATAATTAGATCAATTACTTAAACTAACAAGCTTTGAATAAAGCACCAGTGCCAGAAAAATTAAGTGAAGTATGTGTGTCCTTATAAACATGATTTCTATCAATGTACGACATATGAAACTAAATAGCATATAGGACATGTATAACAAAATAACAAGTAGACCACGTAGACCCTATAGGCGTGTTTTCTAGCCTTTCATGCAAGTATTAGAGTACCCTGATTCCCCAATTCACTAATTCCCCAATTGTTTAGTTTACAAATTATTACAGAACGGGATAATGAATACAATTACAAACATTACATAAAGAATAATTGCAGGCCTAGAAACAAGCCCAAACAAAGTAACCCAGCACTAGCTGGGCCTTCAAAAACCTCACTCTTTACATGACCATCAAACCCAAATCCCGGGCTTAGCAGAGCAATAGACGATGCTTAAATTCGGCATCCAGGTCCAATAACACGTATGGCCCAATACCAGGCCCAAGATGCATGACTTACCCACTGGTGTCTTTACCATGCAAGGGACAACTACTTAGGGAATTAATTAAACACTTTTTAACACTTAATTCTGAAAGCTGTAAGTAACAACAGTTCTAATCAAGACATATAAGCAGGATCACATGAAACTCTAGAATGTATAGAAGGCATACGTAAATGGGCTCATGCTAGGTTTTAAAGTGACAAGATTGAACATCATAGGCTAGCAAACTACTTCAAATAGAATTTCAAAGCAAAGCATAGTCTAGAATTAGCCTAAAAGACTTCAAACAATTAAAATGAGAATCTAGCAAATTCATAGACAGGAACAAGTGAGATGCAGTTTTCACATGAAGTTTTTTTTAAAACATGAGAGCCTAATGAGAATGTGGTCACCAACAACATATCAACCGGCTAGTGGGCATAGTTAAGAGCAGTTAGCAAACATGTCACTTTGTTGAACATGAGACTAAACATATTAAGTATCAATCATAGTACAAAGGTTCAAAACAATACCATAACTCACAATAAGTGAAAATACATCGACTTTAGATTAAAGGGATATGCAAGCACTAGGTTTGAACCACATATAGGAGAAGAGGCTAAATATTAAACCTCATCCTAGAAGTTTTAAGACATATTAAGGATCACAAAATTGAACAAGTTAGGGAGCATACGTTAAGTACAGGAAATCATGTTTGGCTAACACCATGATCAAGAATTAACTCCAAGAAAGCATAAAGTTATACATGAATGATTCAACAGGAGTTAGAACACATTCTACTTGTGAATTGGTTTATCACAAGAATCCAGAACAAGACAGAAGATAAACTCAGGATAAGCAACAGATATAAGCATTCAGACACACACAAACACTAGGCTAGACATTCTTAAGAAAGCCAGAGTCAGGGCTAGAATTTAGGCCAGTTTAGAGGCTAGAAGAAATATAGAGTTACGAGAATAACTTCAGATCAAATAGAGATGCAAATAGAGATGACATAGTAGCATGTTGATTCACAAAGGTTTCAGTGACATCGATATACATAGCATGAACTCAAACAAATAGAGAATGAAACTGCAAGGGCCAAATGAACTTACCAGTTATAAATTAATGGGCAAGTAAGTAAGAAGAACAATTTCCAGCAATACTATAATCGTCAATAGCAAAAGAGCAGCAAAACCCCAAAATCCTAGTGCGTCAGAGTTCCTAAGGGTTTCAAGCAAACCTCGGGCAGTGCTCACACTGAGAAAGGAGCAACAATTAAAATCCGGTGGCCATGGCTTTCAGCCTGCCAAGGTCTCAAATTTCAGAATAGTATATAGAATGAGTGAATAAGAGAGTAACAATAGTTAATTTCAATGACCAAAGTTTATTTAAAGGGAATTCGGGGAGGGGTTTATATAGTGGTAAAATCAGGCAGATAAACAAGGAAAGAAATCAAGTAAACATGAACAAAAAAAACTAAACTCTCTCATGCAAGTTAGTAAAGTAACCGGAAAGAAAATAAATCAAACTCCAAACCATAGTTATGGTTTAAAACACAAAATCGGCCAACAGCTATGAAGAATCAAGCTTTTCTTCGTGTATATATATGAGATTTTGTCCAAAATATCAAAGATTAAGTTGAACGGGCCCGATTTTGAGATATAGTACTTGCCAAGTTTAGGCAAGTGCTAAGTAACACCATTGTTGCGTAGATGTTGATGCGGTAACACAAATAAGGAAGGTGAATCACAAGGAGATTCCATTGCCTAGCCGGAATGAGAGAATGATTTGAGATGAGGCGGCTAGGGATTCTTAGGGGAATAAGGATTAGGAGTGTTTGAGGGTGGTAGAGATAGGAAATGGGGCCTAGGGTTTGGGTTATGGGATATAAGGGGAAGTGGGGTTTTATTATAGGTCGTTGATCATCTGAGATCAACGGCCATGATCAAAGGGAGATGAGGTGGGTTAGGAGAACGGGTCCTGACCGAGTTATAGGATTAGAGGGGTTCTGGTTTGGGTTGGGGCGTTTAATGGAGATGGGCCAGCTGTTTTGGGTCTCGACTTGGTCCGAAATTAACTCAAAATTGGGTTATAAATTAAATACACAAAAATTATTAATAAAATAATTTATAAAAAACTTTTAATAGATAATAAAATATCACTTGTGCAATAAAGTGATTGAAAATAATAATTTAGCATTACAAAAAATATAAAAATGCTATTTGGCGCAAATAATGTGAAAAAATGTAATTATGTATAACACATCGGCTATTATTGAAAAATAGTCGTAAAATACTAATATAACAATATAAAATAAGGTAATAATATTATGAAACCTATATGTGGATACTAACAATAAGTTTAAATAACTTGAAAGGATAATTAATAAATAATCAAGTAATTAAAATGCAAGGAAATTAATTTAAATCTCTAAAATTTATGGAACATTATAGAGAATACTTGTATAACTCTTGTAAATTAAGTAATGATGCGAAATGATATTTTGAAGGTATATATACTATTTGAAATAACCTATGAGGGCAAAATTGGGCATCAACAATGCCCTATTCAGTTGTCAAGACTTTGCGGATTGGGCAACCAAGACCTACCTCTATGAGATTGCAAATGGCCGATCGAACTATGAAGAGACCCTTGGGAGTTATTGAAGATGTCTTGGTTTGTGTTGATAAATTCATTCTTCCGGCGGATTTTGTCATTCTAGATTGTGAAGTTGATTATGAGGTGCCGATTATTCTTGGAAGACATTTCCTTGCTACGGGGAAGGCTCTTTGTGATGTTGAAGCCGAAGAACTTACATTTTGCGTTGGTGATGAAAATGCGGCTTTCAATATGTGTAAGTCAATGAAGCAACCAAATAGCAATGAGGTGTGCTCTTTTGCAGACTTGGTGGTCGATGTTATTGTTTATGACACAAGTGCTATAATCAATGTTGGTGATATGTTGGAGGCCGTCTTGCTCAACTTTGACGATGACGAGATGGATGGCTTCATGGAATGTGTGAACTCTTAGCAAGGAATGGGTTCGTACAACTATGCATCCTGGAAATTGTCCTTGGATCTTGAAAATAGGACAACTCTTCCTACAAAGCCTTCTATTGAAGAGCTTCCTACCTTGGAGTTGAAGCCATTGCCTCCACATCTTTGGTATGAATTTCTTGGCCCTTGTTCTACTTTACCGGTTATTCTTTCCTCTTGTTTGACTAACGTGTAGGTAGATTTCATATTGGCGGTGCTACAAAAGAGGAAGAAGGCTATTGGGTGGACATTGGCGAATATTCGGGGGATAATCCCTCCCTTTTGGATGCATAAGATCAAGTTAGAGGATGGCACCAAACCATCTATTGAACATCAACAGAGACTCAATGAGGCTATGCAAGAAGTTGTCAAGAAGGAGATTATCAAGTGGTTGGATGTTGGGATTGTCTACCCCATCTCCGATAGTTCGTGGACTTCTCAGGTTCAATGTGTCCCAAAGAAGGGGGCATGGCGGTGGTCACCAATTACTAGAATGAGTTGATTCCTACCAGAACGGTGACCAGATGGAGGTTGTGTATGGACTATCGCAAGCTCAACAAAGTCACAATGAAGGATAAATTTCCACTTCCTTTCTTATATCAAATGCTTGATAGATTGGCCGGTCGTGCTTTCTATTGATTTCATGATGGCTATTCGGGCTACAACCAAATTCCTATTGCTTCAAAAGATCAAGAGAAAACAACCTTTACATTTCCCTTTGGTACTTTCGCCTTCAAGCAGATACCTTTTGGTTTGTGCAATGCACCGATGACTTTTCAAAGGTGTATGATGGTTATCTTCATGTACATGGTGGAGGACTACCTTGAAGTTTTCATGGATGACTTCTCGGTGTTTGGAGATTCTCTTGATGATTGTCTTGCAAATTTGGATAAAGTGTTGGCTGGATGTGAAGAAACAAATTTGGTGCTTAATTGGGAGAAATGCTATTTCATGGTCGAGGAAGGCATTGTCCTTGGCCAAAAAATCTCAAAGAATGGAACTGAAGTTGACAAGGCAAAGATTGTGGTGATTTCTAAACTTTCACCTCCAACTTCGTTGAAGGGTGTGTGGAGTTGCTTAGGCCACGTGGGATTTTACCAGCGTTTCATCAAAGATTTTTCTAAGGTGGTGAACCCGTTGTGCAAGATTCTTGAGAAGGATGCTAAATTTAAGTTCAATGATGATTGCATGAGAGATTTTGAATTGTTGAAGTTCAAGTTGACAACTACTCCCATTATTATCGCTCCAAATTAGAGTGTCCCTTTTGAACTCATGTGTGATGCAAGTAACATAGTGATTGGGGTAGTTTTCGGGAAATGAATCAACAAATTTTTTCATCTGGTCTACTGTGCTAGTAAGACCATGAATAGTTCCCCTAGTAAACTATACCGTTATAGAGAAAGAGATCCTTGCCATTGTGTTTGCAATTGAGAAGTTCCGCCCATGCTTGATGGGTGCAAAAGTCATTGTCCACAAGGATCATGCGACGCTTCATTATCTTATGAGCAAGAAGGAATCCAAAGCTCGATTGATGAGATGGGTGCTTTTGTTGCAATAGTTTGATATTGACATCCAAGATAGAAAAGGGAGTGAAAACCAAGTGGCAGACCACTTGCCTTTTTTGGAGGAAGATGGGAGACTGCATGATGGTCTTGAAATCAATGACTCCTTACCCGATGAGCAACTTTTGGCTATTTTAATGAAAAAGGTGACATGGTTCGCGGATCTAGCAACTTTTCTTGTGTGTGGAATCATTCCGGATGAGTTCTCTTCAAACCAAAGGAAGAAGCTCAAACGAGATTGTCAATATTATTATTGGGATGAACCATAACTTTTTCGAATTTGTACGGATGTGGTGATTAGAAGATGTGTACCGGAAGGAGAGCAAGGTGAAATTCTTGGGGCTTGTCATTCTTCGCCATATGCTGGAGTAAGAATGGAGGCCAAAGTGCTTAGTTGCGGGTTCTATTAGCCCACTCTTTACAAGGATTCAAGTGAGCTAGTGAAAAGATGTGATGAATGTCAACGGGCCGGTGGAATACCAAGGAAGAATGAAATGACTCTCACAACTATATTGGAGATTGATATTTTCGATGTGTGGGGAATTAACTTTATGGGCCCTTTTGTGAGTTCTTGTGGAAACACCTACATCTTGGTCGCGGTTGGTTATGTGTCAAAATAGGTTGAGGCCGTTGCTTTACCCAACAATGAGGCGAGTAGTGTGGTGTCTTTCTTGAAGAAGAATATTTTCACACGGTTTGGTACTCCACGTGCTATTATAAGCGATGGGGGTCACCTTTTTGCAATAAGGCTTTTGACACCTTTCTTAGCAAGTATGGTGTTACTCACAATGTCACGAATCCTTATCACCCACAAACTAGTGGGCAAGTGGAAGTTTCCAACTGGGAGATAAAGAGTATCTTGTCCAAAACGGTGAATGCTAATCTGACGGATTGGTCCAAGAAGCTTGATGATGCATTATGGGCTTATCAGACGGCTTACAAAACACCTATCGGAATATCGCCATACCGTTTGGTGTTCGAAAAGTTTGTCATCTTCCGGTGAAACTAGAGCACAAGTCCATGTGGGCTCTAAAGAAGTTGAATCTTGATTGGGATGTAGCCTCTAACTTGAGGGTTGCACATTTGAATGAATTGGATGAGTTCCGGTACCATGATTATGCAAGTTCATCCTTGTACAAAGAAAATATGAAATATCTTCATGAAAAATACATTTGGAACAAAGCGTTCAAGGTGGGCGATCTTGTATTGTTGTTTAACTCAAGGTTGAGGATGTTTCCCGGGAAGCTAAAGTCTAAATGGAGTGGTCCTTTTGAAATTGTGGGTGTGACACCTTTTGGTGCATTATACTTGAAGAATAAAAACAATGTAGTATTCTGAGTCAATGGTCACCGAGTGAAGCACTATTTGGGAAAGGTTGGAGATAGCCACATCGTGGCGGCAATTCATTTCAATTGATGGTATTCTGCGTCGTGCCGCGACGTTAAATCAGCATTTCTTGGGAGGCAACCCATGTTTCTTTTCCTTTGTTCTTTAGTAGTTAGGTGCTATTTTTGTGCTAACTTGATTTGAAGTATGCTACAGGGCTGAGTGTGACTTACAGGAATTGTGGACAGAAATCTAGCTAAGTGTTGGAAGAATTGCGGGCCGCAGTTGATTTGTGCGGACCGAACATTTATGGTTGCTGCGACGAAAGTGCAATGCGACCGCACAATTATCTTACGGACCTCACAAATGAAAGGTTGAAAATGTCAACTCTCTAAAGTTTAGGTTGTTAGATAAAAGGTCTAAGTGCGAACGCAAAGGGAAATCTGCGGCCGCACACAAAATTGTGCGGACCGCAGATGAGATGTTGAGTTATGGTCGCCAGGTAACAGAGTGCATACCGGACATGAAATTGTGCGGCTGCACTCGCTCCTCTTTCCTTAACAAACCGACTCGTATAAATAGAGGAACATGGGTATTTGTTACGTCTTTTTATTCTCTGAGCATAGAAATAGTGCCCTCTTGATGTTTCTTGATGATTTAATCTATCCACACACATAATATCCTTGATCAGTCACTCATTACACTCATTCATCTGGTATGCTTCAATTCATTGTTAATTTATTTCTTTTAATTTATAGAGTTTTAGTTATTTTTAGGCAATTTGTCATTAGAATTCAATTGTGTATCCATGTGGGGTTAAATTTGTAATGGGTTAAATAATACATGATCTATGGGAACGAGGTTAACATGTTTTCATGCTTGTATGATGTTTCCATGTCTAATTTTGTACGAAATTGAAAAACCTAGAATGAAACAATTGAACTGTTCGTAATTTTTGAATTCTACGGCCGCACCTGAATTTGTGCAGTCCGCAGAAATTGATTTTAGGGCAGCATTAGTGAAAAAGGGATTTGGGGACGCAAGGTAAAATATGCGGACCGCAGAATTCCCATTGTGGCGGCAGAAATGCATTGTCATTAGAGAGTCCTTACTTTGAGACTCCAATATGCGGCCGCAAGTTTTTTGTGCGGACCGCAGAAATCGTGTTGCGGCCTCACATCAGCCAACTCTCTGTCATCAGAGAGTTGGCATTTGTTGGGTCTCAGAGGTGCGGCTGCAAGTGGAATTGTGCTGACCTCACTCTACTTTTGTGGCTGCAAAACAAATTGTGTGGTTCGTAAGTAATCATCTGCGGTCTCAAGAAAATTGTGCGGACCGTAGATCTGGTTTCCTGCAAGCATTATTTGATTGTGTACCCTCACTGTGTCTTCTGGTTTATAGCTTAATTGAAAATCTCCTGTGTATGTCTGAACATTGAATTGCAACTAACAATCGCTTTTGCTTGATACAGACAATGGTTCGATCTAGAGGACGCGACGACACATTTAATGGGAAAGGTGAACCTTCTCGGGGTCGAGCTAAGAGTGCATTGCCTCTTGGACAACAAAAGACAATTATAAAGAAAGCTACAGCCGGCATGGGGAGTGTTGCAGGTCTCTCCAACACAAACTCATATGTCCCATATAGGGAAGCATCAGAGGGCAAGTCAGCCTCTGGTCAGGAGCAGCCGGACGTACAGTCATTGCCGCTTGGGAGATACTAACTCAGGGACGATCCGTCCTCATCTCATAGCACTTCCGAGGAATCGGACAGTACTAGTAAAACTTCCGAGCCATCGACTTCACATGTCATTGAGGCACATGATACACCAGTTCAGGATGTCCCCGATGATGGCAGAGGGGGAGATGCGACAACTGCCAGCCTTGAAAGGTCGAAGAAGAAAGAGGTTTTGGAGGACCGATTTGTTAGATTAGTTGCCTTCACCAGCTTTCGTACATGGTGGACAGTGAGGTCGCTAACCCTTGAGCGACAGTTGAGACAGTTCAAGGAACATAAAGGGTGGATGTGGTTCATTCAAAGTGTAGTGGACGCTAAAGAGTACCTAGTCCGTGAATTCTATGAAAATGCGGCTCACATAAAAAAGGGGACAAAAATTACTAAAGTACATAACCTAAAAGTGAGATTTGATTAGCATACACTCAACACGTACTTGGGTAACCTAAAAGTGAGATTTGATTAGCACACACTCAACACGTACTTGGGCTTCGAACATGTTGAGCCAAAGTAATATTTGGAGAAGTATGCATTGGGAGATGTAACCCGACCTTGGTTAGCGGAGATTCTTGCAGCACCAGGGCCACCACCACCATGGATTACTGCTGGGGTTCCTATCTACCGGAGCACTCTAAGTTTCAAGGTTAAGGGGTGGCAAACCTTTGTCTGCAGCAAACTAGACCCGAGCTAGAAAGAGACTTACCTTCCGATTCTTCGGGCAGTTCTGGTTGCTTCTATTATGGTCGGGTACCCTATCAATTGCATGTCGTGATGTCGGCCAACATCTCAGTGATTTCTTGGCAAGATAACTCGTCCTACCCGTATCCCAACACTATTACAGAATATCTCACGGATACAAGGGTAGAGCCGAGGGATTATGACACAAAGGTGAATCCGAAGAAGCCTTTTACTTGGTATTCACTGATAGATGTGAACAATCCGAAGAAAAATGTTCGTCCTCCTACCACTGCGGGCCAGTCTGATGAGCCAGCTATGGTTGCTGCTGAGGCAATTGATGTTCCACTTACTTCAGCCGAGCCTTCCTCCAGTGCCACAGCTATGCCTCCGCCTTCCTCCACAGCCCCTACTGCAGCTCCTACCATAACTCCCACCTCGGCTTTGAAGCCAGTGCCTATGCCTACTGCCTACTTTCTGCTCTGCGAGTCTCCAAACATTGGCTAGCCTCAACAACTGGATGCAGACAGCCACTGCAAAGCTGTCTGACTTATCCAGTACTGTTGTAGCACAGTCTTCTGTTCAGGTATCTCAATTTCCCCTGACAGTTAAAGAGACATTGAAGAAGATCCTAGAGAACCCTAACACTATTATGACTGCCTTGGTATAGCACGGGTCAGTGATCAAAGTGCTGGGAAAAAATGTAAAGAAGATGAGAAAGTCTTAGGCCAGCAAGAAGTCAGTGGACAAGCTCCAGAGACAGGTGACCAGGCTTGCTATAGCTGGAGATCTCCCCTTTGACATGCTGCTTGACCCAAACCATTCTGTCCCAGATCCTACAACAGCATCTTCACCGGCGGCACCAGCTGGCCAGTCTGAAGAGCCAAACCTTGCTGTCGACGCTGCTGAGGTAGGAGTGCATTAGATGTTCACCAATCCAGCCACACTCATAGTTGAGGATGATGAGATTCTGTTGGCTGAGCCTGAGGGCGATGACATTGCTGGGGACACAGAGATGTCCAAGGAGCCATAGAGAGTTTTCTTCACTCTTTCCCCTCTTTTACTCTTATTTTGTTAAGCATTGGGGACAATGCTTATCTTTATTCGGGGGGGGGGAGTTTATTTATTATATTTGATATATTCTGAGACATTTGGCATGTAATAACTTGATATTATTCTCTCTTTTCTTATTATGTATATATATTCTCTCTCTTTCTCTCATTATGTATATTCATTCTATCTTTAGTAGTTTTTGCTTATTAGCTTCCTTATTTTTGTTTCTTTACTAGGTATTTATTTGATTTAGTAGCTTCTTTGTTTGATTTAGTAACTTCTTTTTATGTTTTAGTAGATAATAAGCCTTTGGTTTTCTTAATTCCACGGCTCTTTCCAAAGGTAGTTATTGTGTGAACTGGGTAACTCATCCCAAAGATTGATGGCGTGACAACCTTCTTAAAGGAATGCATCCATTTTTGTGTTTAGGTAATATTAGTAGTAGTAATAAATAAAAAGACCCAATTAAGTCATGCTCGAAGAGTAAACCATGATTCAATTGGCACCAACACATTTAACTACGTGCTTATGGTTCAAAACAAGGTTTGTGAAAGAAATAGCTCTAGTTATTGACTCTTTTGTTGACTTTGGCAATCATCGAGTGGTTTAATTGGACTGTAGTGATCTTTAAACTTAAATGTGGTCTTGTGGGCCCTCGACTCTGTCCTCTTTTTCAATCCGGTTGCATGAGGGGTGAGATGAATTGTTGCTAGTCCAAGAATCCGTGCGAAGGGTCTAGAACTTGCCCTAAATGTGTTTCACGGTAAAATCCTAAGTTTTGCTTGGTTTGAGAAGTGGTTGCAGGCTCTCCTTGGCCCGTTTGAGTTTTCTATTGCCAACCAATGTCATTATCCCTAGTCAACCCCTTTGAGCCTATAGGCTTTCTCATTTGATAGCCATGTTACAAGCCTTTACCCGTTTGGTCGTGACCCTCTCTTGGCACCAGAGCTTTCCTTAATACTCTTGTGAAACAAATGGCTTAAAATGTAAGTTTGGGGGAGAGATGAGAAACTTGAAAAAGGTATTAAGTCACAAAAAGAGAAAATAAATAATCTCTATGAGAAGAAAAGGCAAGAAAAGAAAAGAACAAAAAGAAAGATGCAAAAAGTGAATAAGTGAAAGGGTTGAAGGGATTCAAAAATAGTTAATGATCCCAAACAAGGAGAAATCAAAAAGGGAGAAAAAGAATGAAATGATCAAGAAAGAGTGATGCTAAGTCACTCTAGTCCCCAATGAAAAGAAAGTGCCTCTAAGAATTGGCAAAGTGTGAGCCGAGAAATGGAAGATGGAGTGCTTAAGGAATGGTGTAACCACTTACCCATACGGTATCCTACACTAACCAAAAAGCCTTTATTACATCCTGAAAGAAGTCCTACTTGATTTCAAACCGAGTGAGATTACATTAGTGACGATCTACATGAGGGGCAAGCCTATGGTACTCGAGGCCGTACGTGTGACATTCTTTTGAGAGAGATAAGTTAACCTTTCATAAATCTTTGGATTGAGTGCTAAATTTCTTATATGAGTTGGGCAAATGGAAAGTAGAGGAAAATGAGTTTGGAGTCCACTATGACCTACATGATAGGGCAAGAGTCCTTGATGAGTAAAGTCAATGTCACATTAGAACTATATGTGCATGAATGTTTAAATTGTCACCTTGTTGATAATACATGACTAGTGTGGGTAATTGTTGGTCCCAACTGGTGTGTGGATGGCTCACCTTTGATTCACTGAAATGACCTTTAACATTTTGAGGTGGGAACTAATTTATTTTCTTGAGGACAAGCAAAGACTTATGTTTGGGGGGTTGATAAGTAGGGATTTTGACTACTTACTAGTACCTTTCAGCTTTTGTTTTACTCCGAAAGTATTGAATTGTGTTTTCGAAACTAATAAAATTGTGCAGATTGCAGGAATGCTGGAAGTTTGATCTCCCGAGATAAAATTGGACTAAAAAAGGAGTGTTCCAAAGCACAAGAAATAAAGGTTGCAGACACACAAATGTGTGGTCCGCAGAAGAAATTACGGACCGCAAATTCCATTTGCGGCCGCAAAACAAGAAGAAATACCCAACGGGACTTTCAGCAATGTGCGTACAACACATGAATTGTACGGCCAAAGAATTGGGCTTAAGAGTCAAAGATTAGAGACTATTCAAAAAGACCAAGTCCAGGATCCTTTGTGAAATGCGGACCGCACAAGAATTGTGCGGCTGGAGAATATTACCTCGCGGACGCAGTACAAAAATGTGTGGCCGCAGAAGATTGCATCACGGCCGCAGCCCAGAAATGTGCAGCCGCATAACTCACCTGCCTGCCAACTGAAGAAATCTGTGGACCGCACATGGAATTGTGTGGCCGCATAACCTCCCGAGGGGTATTTTTGTCCGCGATTTTTGTCCCTGTATAAATAGACGAGTTTCACAAAATTAATTCAAGTTTGAACATACAAAGCTATTGTAGCCATTTCACTTTGCTATTTTAGGAAGTTTTAGCTTATTTAAGTATTTCAACATTACATTTCATCATTTTAATTTTCCATCGTGAGTTTAATTAGCTTTTCATCTTTATTTTATTCAAATTCCATTATGAGTAGCTTGATCTTTACTAGGGTGTGACCCAACCCTAGTGTGTAAACCTTATGGGTGATTAATTTTATGCTTGTTTATAATTGGGTGTTGATTATTTAGCTTAGTTCATGCTTCAGTTTTATAATTAATGGTTGCAAACATTGATTCATGCCTATTTGACTTAGTCTCTACTTGAGAAAGAGAGACCTATTCTAGGACAACTTAGCTAACAAAGAATTGGGTTAATTGAGAGATTAATTAACCTAGTTAAAGGGTTCAAACTAGAGATAGTAAGAACCCGACTTGAGCTCTTACCAACTGTTTTGGTTGACACCCATTTGGAATTGAGAAAGCCAAATTGGGCAAAATCACTCTCTGACCGAGAGGTATTGAGTGGGTAACGTGGAGTTGAGAGCTATAATACACCACAATCAACAAAACAAGTATAAACATCTTTATCCCACTAGGCAAACACCTAGGTTATGGCCATATCCCAAGGCCTTTATTCCAATTGGAAAAACCTCAAAAACATTTATCGATAATATATATTCTTAAATTGCATTCATTATAGTAATAGTAGAAATAGAAAACAAAACCTTGTTGTGAAAGTACAATCTTAGATAACCCATTTGCTTGTTTCAAATATATACTCCTAACACCCCTCATAACTCCCTAAGGAAATTGACCCTGACTCTTGTTAGGTACTATTATTGAATACGACCATATCATATCTCATATAAAGGCGTGTTGTGGACGTCATCACAAATCCAGCACAGAAGCCTTCATCAATGAGTATTTTTTCGTTATTGAGCTTTGACATTATAGGCGCTTATTGTCCTGTGAGAATGGAAGCCTTGGTTCTTCGCTGCTTAGGCTTCTATGACAATGGAAGCTATTGGTTCTTCGGCGCTTTTGGTTCTGTGACAATGGAAGCCTTGGTCGGGCACTTAGGGCTACGTGTGCTTTTGTGGGAATCTACAATGTTTAAAGTTTTAATGGGCTAAAAGCATATTTCCTTTCAAACACAAAAGCCAAATAAATACTAAAGATATTAGTTTTATTTGAAAAAAGATGTTTATAGGATAATCATTTATCCTATTGTTGAGCGACTCTAGAAAGGATATTCTAATTACCTCCTTTTATCCTATTGTTAGCAATGTTTTCTAAGTTTTTCACATGTGTGTCTATTGCATTTGGTACGTCTATCATAATATTAGAAAGCATTTTGTCTCGTACCACCCATTTATTTCCTTCTATTCAATCTAATTCCAACAAGAGATCTTCAAAGAGACCATCCACATCATAGCAAAGTATGGTGGCTTCTTCAAGCCAAACGTCCCGTGAATCCTTGATTATGCTGGCAGGGAAACTTGTATAACTATGCTCCATTGTGTCAATCATCACCTGTACCTTAAGGAGTGTTTTGTGTAACTTCGTGAGATTAGCATCTACAACCCAAAAGTTTCCCATTTTTTTTACTGCAAGTTTTATGAAATCTGCAAGTAAATTTGAAATGAGAAAAAAGCAAAGACAACACGAAGTCTTCATCCATGCGTATCTCTTGGTTGTTGAGTTTTGACGATATGGGCGCTTATTGTTCTGTGAGAATGGAAGCCTTGGTTCTTCGCTGCTTAGGGTTCTGTGACAATGTCAACTATTGGTCTGGTGCTTTGGATTCTGTGATAATGAAAACCTTGGTTAGGCACTTAGGACTTCATTTTCTTTTAGTGGGACGCTACAATGTATAAAGCTTTAACGAGTGAAAAACACATTGCCTTTCAAACACAAAAGAAAAACAAACACTAAAGATATTAGTTATTTAAAAAAAAAAAACAGTTGTCTTTAGGATAATCATTTATCCTATTATTGATAGACTCTAGAGAGAATATCCTAATTACCTCATTTATCCTATTGTTACCCATATTTTCTAAGTTTTCCACATGCTCATCTATTGTATTTGGTACGTCTATCATAAAATTAGAAAGTAGTTTTTCACGTACCACCCATTTATCTCCTTCTCTTCGATCTAATTCCAACAAGAGATCTTCAAAGAGGCTATCCACATCATAGTAAGGTATGGTAGCTTCTCCAAGCCAAACATCACACGATTTCTTGATTATGCTGGCAGGGAAATTTGCATAACTATGCTCCACACTGTCAATCATCGCATGGACCTTAAGGAGCATTCTGTGTAACTTTGTGAGATTAGCAACCATAACCCAAATTTTTACTATTTCCTTTACTGCATGTTTTGTGAAATCAGTTAGTAAATTTGAAAATGAGAAGGAAGCAAAGCCAACAAGGAAGTCCTCATCCATGAGTTTCTTTTGGTTGTTGAGATTTGACTGTACATGCGATTATTATTCTGTGAGAATGGCAGCCTTGGTTCTTCGACATTTAGTGTTCTGTGACAATGCAAGCCATGGTTAGGTTCATAGGGCACCGTGTGCCTATAGTGGGAAGCTACAATATTTAAAGATTTAACGTGCGAAAAGCACATTGCCTTTCAAACACAAAAGCAAAACAAAAACTAAAGCTATTAGTTTTTTTATTAAAAAAATATTTTTAAGATAATCATTTATCCTATTATTGAGAGACTATAAAAAGAATATTCTAATTACCTCATCTATTCTATTGTTAACAATGTTTTCTAAGGTTTTCACATGTTCGTCTTTTGCATTTGGTACGTCTATCATAAAATTAGAAAGCAGTTTGTCACATACCAGCCATTTATCTCATTCTCTTCGATCTAACTCCAGCAAGAGATCTTCAAAGAGGACATCCACACCATAGCAAAGTATGGTGTCTTTTTGAAGCCAAACATCCCACGGTTTCTTGATTATGCTGGCAGGGAAAGTTGCATAACTACGCTGCATAATGTCAATCATCATTTGGAGCTTAAGGAGCATTTTGTGTAGCTTCCTTAAATTAGCATCCACACCTAAAATTTATCCTATTTCTTTTACTGTAAGTTGAATCTGCAAGTAAATTTGAAATGAGAAAGAAGCAAAGCTAGCACAGAGTCCTCATCCATAAGTAGCTCTTGGTTGTTGAGCTTTGACGATATGGGCACTTATTCTTGTGTGAGAATAAAAGCCTTGGTTCTTCGCCGCTTAGGGTTCTATGACAATGGCAGCTATTAGTTCTTCAGCACTTTGGGTTTTATGACAATGGAACTTTTGGTTAGGCGTTTAGGGCTCCGTGTGCTTTTAGTGGGAAGCTACAATGTTTAAAGCTTTAACGAGCGAAAAGCACATTGCCTTTCAAACACAAAAGAAAAACAATCACCAAAGATATTAGTTTCTTTTTTTAAAAAAGTTTTTTTTTAGGTAATCATTTATCCTATTATTGATAGACTCTAGAAAGAATATTCTAGTTACCTCATTTATCCTATTGTTAGGAATATTTTTTAATTTTTCCACATGTGCGTCTATTGCATTTGGTACGTCTATCATAAAATTAGAAAGAAGTTTTTCACGTACCACCAATTTATCTCCTTCTCTTCGATCTAATTCCACCAAGAGATCTTAAAGAGTCCATCCACATCATAGCATAGTATGGTGGCTTCTTCAAGCCAAACATCCCATTGTTTTTTGATTATGCTGGCAGGGAAACTTACATAACTATGCCCCGTAATGTCAATCATTGCCTCGACCTTAAGGAGCATTCTATGTAGCTTCGTGAGATTAGCCTCCACAACCCAATTTTTTACTATTTCTTTTACTGTATGTGTTTGTGAAATCTGAAAGTAAATTTGAAAATGAGAAGGAAGCAAAGCCAACACGAAAGCCCTCATCCATGAGTATCTCTTGGTTGTTGAGCTTTGATGGTATGTGCGATTATTGTTTTGTAAGAGTGGCAACCTTGGTTCTTCATCGCTTAAGGTTCAGTGGCAGTGGCATCCATTGGTTCTTCGGTGCTTAGGGTTCTGTGACATTGGAAGACTTGGTTAGGTGCTTAAGGGTCTGTGTGCTTTTAATGAGAAGCTACAATATTTAAAGCTTTAACGGGCGAAAAGCACAATGCCTTTCAAACACAAAATCCAAGCAAATAATAAGGATATTTCATTTTTTTTATTTTAAAAAGTTATTTTTAGGATAATCATTTATTCTATTGCTGTCAGACTATAGATAGAATATTCTAGTTACCTCATATATCCTATTGTTAGCAATGTTTTCTATGTTTTCGACATGTGCGTCTATTGCATATGGTACGTCTAACATAAAATTAGAAAGTGGTTTGCCATGTACCACCCATTTACCTCCTTCTCTTTGATTTAATTCTAGCAAGAGATCTGCAAAGTGGCCATCCACATCATAGCAAAGTATGGTGGCTTATTCAAGCCAAACATCCCACGGTTTCTTGATTTTACTGATAGGGAAACTTGCATAACTATGCTCCACAGTGTCAATCATCGCCTGGACCTTAAGGAGCATTCTGTATAGCTTCATGAGATTAGCATCCACACCCCAAATTTTTCCTATTTCTTTTATTGTAAGGTTTGTTAAATCTGCAAGTAAATTTGAAATGAGAAAGAAGAAAAGCCAACACGGAAGTTTTTATCCATGAGTATCTCTTAGTTATTGAGCTTTGACAATATGGGAGCTTATTGTTGTGTGAGAATGGAAGCCTTAGTTCTTCGCCGGTTAGGGTTCTGTGACAATGGCAGCTATTGGTTTTTCGGCTCTCTGTGTTCTGTGACAATAGAAATTTTAGTTAGGCGCTTAGGGCTCCGTGTTCTTTTAGTGGAAATGTACAATGTTTAAACTTTAACAAGAGAAAAGCACATTGCCTTTCAAACACAATAGCAAAACAAACATAAAAGATATTAGTTTGTTTTTAAAAAAGGTTGTTTTTAGGTAATCATTTATCCTATTGTTGATAGACTGTAGAAAGAATATTCTAATTAACTCATTTATCCTATTGTTAGCAATGTTTTCTAAGTTTTCCACGTGTGCGCCTATTGCATTTGGCACGTCTATCATAAAATTAGAAAGTCGTTTGTCACGTACCACCCATTTATCTCCTTCTCTTCGATCTAATTCCAACAAGAGATCTTCAAAGAGGCTATCCACATCATAGTAAAGTGTGGTGGCTTCTCCAAGCCAAACATCACACGGTTTCTTGATTATGCTGGCAGGGAAACATACATAACTATGCTCCACACTGTCAATCATCGCATGGAACTTAAGGAGCATTCTGTGTAACTTCGTGAGATTAGCAACCACAACCCAAATTATTACTATTTCCTTTACTGCATGTTTTGTGAAATCAGTTAGTAAATTTGAAAATGAGAAGGAAGCAAAGCCAACACGGAAGTGCTCATCCATGAGTATCTCTTGGTTATTGAGCTTTGACGGTATGTGCGATTATTGTTCTGTAAAAATGGCAACCTTATTGTTATGTAAGAATTGAAACCTTGGTTCTTCATCGCTTTAGGTTCAGTGATAGTGGCATCCATTGGTTCTTCGGCGCTTAGGGTTCTGTGACATTGGAAGCCTTGGTTAGGTGCTTAAGGGTCTATGTGCCTTTAGTGAGAAGCTACAATATTTAAAGCTTTAACGGGCCAAAAGCACAATGCCTTTCAAACACAAAATCCAAGCTGACAGACTATAGATAGAATATTCTAGTTACCTCATATATCCTATTGTTAGCAATGTTTTCTATGTTTTCGACATGTGCGTCTATTGCATATGGTACGTCTAACATAAAATTAGAAAGTAGTTTGCCACGTACCACCCATTTACCTCCTTCCCTTCTATCTAATTCCAGGAAGAGATTTTTAAAGTGGCCATCCACATCATAGCAAAGTATGGTGGCTTATTCAAGCCAAACATCCCACAGTTTCTTGATTTTGCTGACAGGGAAACTTGCATAACTATGCTCCACAGTGTCAATCATCGCCTGGACCTTAAGAAGCATTTTGTGTAGCTTCATGAGATTTGCATCCACACTCCAGATATTTCCTATATCTTTTATTGTAAGGTTTGTTAAATTTGCAAGTAAATTTGAAATGAGAAAGAAGAAAAACCAACACGGAAGTCTTTATCCATGAGTATCTCTTGGTTGTTGAGCTTTGATAATATAGGCGCTTATTGTTGTGTGAGAATGGAAGCCTTGGTTCTTCACCGCTTAGGGTTCTGTGACAATGGCAGCTATTGGTTCTTCGGCACTTTGCGTTCTATGACAATAGAACTTTTGGTTAGGTGCTTAGGGCTCCGTATGCTTTTGGTGGAAAGCTACAATGTTTAAACTTTAACAAGAGAAAAGCACATTGCTTTTCAAACACAAAAGCAAAACAAACACAAAAGATATTAGTTTGTTTTAAAAAAAAGTTGTTTTTAGATAATCATTTATCCTATTGTTGATAGACTCTAGAAAGAATATTCTAATTACCTCATTTATCCTATTGCTAGCAATATTTTCTAAGTTTTCCACATGTGCGTCTATTGCATTTGGCACGTCTATCATAAAATTAGAAAGTCGTTTGTCACGTACCACCAGTTTATCTCCTTCTCTTCACTCTAATTCCATCAAGAGATCTTCAAAGAGGTCATCCACATCATCACAAAGTATGGTGTCTTCTTCAAGCCAAACATCCCACAGTTTCTTGATTATGCTAGCAGGGAAACTTGCATAACTATGCTCCGTAATGTCAATCATCGCCTGGACCTTAAGGAGCATTTTGTGTAGCTTCCTGAGATTAGCATCCACACTCAAAAATTTTCCTATTTATTTTACAGCAAGTTTTGTGAAATCTGCAAGTAAATTTGAAAATGAGAAAGAGTAAAGCCAGCACGAAAGTTCTCATCCATGAGTATCTCTTGGTTGTTGAGATTTGACGGTATGGACGCTTATTGTTGTGTGAGAATTTAAAACTTGGTTCTTTACCGCTTAGGGTTCTGTGCCATTGGTCCTTCGGCGCTTAGGGTTTTGTCATAATGGCAACCTTGGTTAGATGCTTAAGGATCTGTGTGATCTTAGTGGAAAGCTACAATGTTTAAAGCTTTATGGGGAAAACAATACATTGCCTTTTGATAAGTGTGGATTTTAACCACATATTAGTACCTTTTTGCTTTTGTTTTAGTCCGAAAAAGTTGATTTTTTTTTCTAAAACAAATGAAATTGTATAAATTGCAGGAATATTGGAGGATTGGAGCATAACAAAGGAATCTAACTCAAAAAGGAGTATTCGAGCTCAAAAAGGTAAGACGGAGAAAAGCAGGCAAAGTGCGGTCCGCAGAAATGCACATGCGGCAGTAGAAATATCCCTGAAGCCTTAGAGGAGTTTTTTAGAAGCATGGTCCGCAGACCAAATTGTGTGCCCACAAAAGCTGGTTGAACTGACAAGAGTTAAAAAAGTTCAGAGAAGGTTCAAACAGACCAAGTGTGAAGCCTTGTCAAAGTGCGATCCACAATCAAAAAGTGAGCCGCAGAAGCTCAAGTGCAGCCGCAAATGGAATTGTGTGGCTGCAGAGTTCTTCCCAAATCCCGAGAAGAAAAAAAGTACAGACCGCACATGGAATTATATAGCCGCAGAACCTCCCAAAGGGAATTTTTGCCAGCTAATTTCTAGGCACTATAAATTGACGGGAAACACCTTTAGGGAAAGTTTTGTACTCTAAAAAGCTGTAGCGGTTATGTTTTACCCTTTTGGGAAAGTAGTGACAAATATTGGTGAAGAATCATTAGTTGTATCAATTAATTGTAGTTAATGGCTTTTCTTATTTCTTCTACTTTGTTTTCTTTACTTTCTTGCATGAGTAGCTAGATTTTATTTAGGGTTGTGACCCAACCCTAGTGTGTAAATCTTATGGGTTATTGATTTTAATGCTTGTTTATGATTTGGTATTTATTAATTAGCCTTGTTTATGCATTATTTCTAGAATTAATGGTTAGAAACATTGATTCATGCCTATTACACTTGGTTTACTTGAGAAAGAGGAACTTAGTCTAGGAAAACTTGGCTAACAAGGAATTGAGCTAGTTAAGATTTTGGCTAGTTTAATTAAAGGGTTTGAACTAGATATATGAGAAACACGACTTGAAAGCATATCAATTGTTTGGATTGCTACCCAATTGAACTTCAGAAAGCCAATTTAGGCATAACCACTCTATAACCGAGAGGTATTGAGTGGGTACTTGAGAATTAAAAGTTATTATACTCCCCGATCCGCAAAAGTAGCATTAATTTAGTTTACCAATTAGGTTTGCACCTAGGTGAAGGTTACATCCCTAGGCTTTTTTCCAGTTGATTAAAAACACCAAAAATAATTATTCTCTTTCTAGTTACTTTTAATTAGTTAAAATCTCTTAGTGTTAATTTGGAAAACAATCACCCTTTGTTTGGAAGCGTAATTTAGTTGTTTCACGTGCTCTTTTCAAGTATCTACATTAACACCCTTCATAAACTCCCTGAGGAATTCGACCCCGATACTAGTTGGGTATTATAATTGCAACCATTATTTCCACTCACTATTGAGTGCGGATTGGACGTGGACTAATTTTTGGCTTCGTTGTAGGGGAATATTTACGGTCGTAGCTATATATTTTAGTATGTTCTTGAAATATCTTCTTTTCCGTATTACTAATTTGTTGAAGAAATCATAAGTACAAAATGGTGAACAATGAGCTTGGAAATATGCCATCGGGTGAGTTGGATGGCGAAGAGGAACAACTAGATGATGTGCCTCAAGTGCCACAACTTAATCGTCGAGGCCGTGGTCAACAAGACAACGTGGCCCCACCTCCCCCACCTCCACAACCATAGCTACATGGGAAAAAGCACCGGATTTTTCCCAAACAAAGTCAAGCAAGTACCATAGTCCCCCCTCGCATTAGGGAGAGAAACTTTCAAATTACCAATGGGATGCTCACTTTGCTAGAGCAACGAGGGTTCTTCACCGGAGCACAAAATAAAAATGATTATAAATATTTGAAGGTCATTGTGGATACGTGTTAGGGGAGCAAGCAAACAAATATTTCGGAGGATTCTTTGAGGCTAAGGCTTGTTCCCTTTTCTCTATAGGGTAAAGCTTTAGATTGGTTGGAATGCTTGACTAATAATTCGATCCATACTTGGGATGAATTCTCGGCATAGTTTATTGCTATGTTTTTCTCTCCTGAGCACATGTCTACTCTTAGTGATGAAATATTGGCTTTCAAACAAGAACCCAATGAAGCTTTGCATGGAATTTGGAAGCGGTATCGGACAATGGTAAAGGAGATCGAAAAATGATATGATCAACAAAATCATCCAACAAACTTTATATTGTGGTATTAATACTACGAACCAATGTCAATCAATTGGCCGGAGTCAACTTTATGACAACAACTTATGCAGAGGCATGCGAGATTCTTGATGAGGTGAGAGAAACGTCATCGACTTGGCAATCCCGAGCCAATATTCCACAAGGTGATCCTTACATGATTCACCTCCATAAATATTTGCAAGACCATGGGCAAACCATTGCCTAATTGACAATAACTATGACTCAACTCGCCAAGGCCCAACTTAATCAAGTTCAAGCTCCTAAGCAAGTTCATGTTATGGAAAGGGTAAATATGTTGGTCAACAAGAAGAGGACCAAAGGTCCACAATTTCAAACCCGAGTGGAGAGTTATGCACGAGATGATGGTAGTTTTGATCAAGATAAATTTTATCATGAGCAAGAGGAAAAGGTGTAATATGTGGACAATTACCAATGGCAAAAGAATAATTTCCAAGGCTCCAATCAACAACAATGGCGAATACTTAATAACCAAGGCAATTGGAGTTCTAACAATCAAGGGAATTGGCACAATAACAACAACCAAGGAAATTGGAGTGGAAAGAACCAAGAAAATTGCGGAGGCAATAATCAAGGTGGTTGGGTAAATAATAACAATCAAGAAAATTGGGGTTCAGGTTTTCAAAGGCCCCCAATGTACCAACAACCTAGAAACCCACCTCCTTATCCTTCCCATGGTTCAAGTTCTTCAAATAATGAGATGGGCCGTATTGAGAACATGTTCAAGAAAATGATGGAAAAGAATGCCGATTCGAATGCTCAACTGCCTCACATACCACATCAATCCTTAATATTGAAGTTCAAATGGGGAAAATCTCTCAATATCTTAATACTCATCCTAAGGGTGCACTAGCAAGTGATACGGTGATAAACCTAAAGGGTGGTAACAACACGTGGCATGCTATGGAAATTATCACAAAAAGTGGAAGATGCGGGAATGCACCCACTTTAAATAAAAGGCGACTTGTGGATGATGAGCAAATGATAGAAGAAGACAAAAATCCAAACAATGATGTTCAATCAAGTGATGATGTTTGGATTGACATTGATGATAGTGTGGAAGAAACTCAAGAAGAGGTGAACCTATTTAGGGAGCACATCATTGACATACCGAAGCCGGTAGTGCAAAAGGCTAAGGCACCATTGCCTAAGCCTCCACCTCCCTATCCTCAAAGGCTTGCCAAGAAATATGGTGAGAATAAATTCAAGAAGTTCATTCAAATAATGAAAAATCTCTCTATTAATGTGCCATTGATAGAAGCTTTGTAAAAAATGCACGGTTATGCCAAGTTTATGAAAGATCTTGTGACCAAGAAGAGGTCGATGAATTTCAAAACTATCAAAGTCACTCATCAAGTGAGTGCAATCGTTCATTTCATGGCTCCTAGGTTGTAGGATCCGGGTGCTTTCACGATTCCTTGTACACTTAGGAGTGCCGATTTTTCCAAAGCTCTTTATGATCTTGGGGCGAGTATCAATTTGATACCTTACTCGGTGTTTAAAACATTGGGAATTGGGAAACCAAGATCCACATCTATGAGGTTGCAAATGGACGATCGTACCATGAAGAGACCATTGGAGTGATTGAGGAGGTTTTGGTTGGGGTTGATAAGTTCATTCTTTTGGTGGACTTTGTTATTCCAGATGGTGATGTTGATTATGAAGTGCCTATTATTCTTAGGATACCTTTCCTTGCTACGGGTAAGGCTCTTTGTGATGTGGAAGCTGGAGAACTCACTTTCCGAGTTGGTGATGAAAACGTAGTATTCAATGTGTGCAAGTCTATGCGGCTACCAAATAGCAATAAGGTGTGTTCTTTTTTGTGGATTTGGTGACCGATGTTATTGTTGCTGATATAAGTGCAACAATAAATGTTGGTGATATGTTGGAAGCCATTTTGCTCAACTTTGATGATGGTGAGATGAATGGTTTTATGGAATGTGTGTACTCTTTGCAAGGAATGGGGTCGTAAAACTATGTACCCCAGAAATCATCTTTAGATTTATCTTGAGAATAGGAAGACTCCTCCTACAAAACCTTCTATTGAAGAGCCAACTACTTTGGAGTTGAAGCCATTGCAATCACACCTTCGGTATGAATTTCTTGACCCTTGTTGTACTTTACCAGTTATTCTTTCCTCTTGTTCGACTAACGCGCAGGTTGATTCTACATTGTCATTGTTGCAAAAGAGGAAGAAGGCTATTGGGTGGACATTGGCGGATATTCAGGGTATAAGCCCCGCATTTTTCATGTATAATATCAAGTTGGAGGATGGTGCTACACCGTCCATTGAATATTAAAGAAGACTCAATAAGGCTATGTAATAAGTGGTCAAGAATGAGATTATCAAGTGGTTGGATGCGGGGTTGTCTATCCCGTCTCCATAGAGTTCATGGACCTCTCCGAATCAATGTGCCCAAAAGAAGGGGGCATGATGGTTGTTACCAATGAGAAGAATGAGTTGATTCCAATAAGAACGGTGACCAGTTGGAGAGTTTGTATGGATTATCGTAAGCTCAACAAAGTCCCAAGGAAGGATCACTTTCCACTTCCTTTTATGGACCAAAGGCTCGATAGATTGGCCGACTGTGCTTTCTATTATTTTATTGATGGGTACTCGGGCTACAACCAAAATTTTATTGCTACGGAAGATCAAGATAAAATAACCTTTACATGTACTTATGGTACTTTTGCTTTCAAGAGGATGCCTTTTCGTTTGTGCAATGCACCGACGACTTTTCATCGGCGTATGATGGCTATTTTCACTGATATGTTGTATGGCTTACCTTGAAGTCTTGATGGATGACTTCTCGATGGTTGAGGATTCTTTTGATGATTATCTTGCAAATTTGGACAAAGTGTTGGCTAGATGTGAAGAGACCAATTTGGTGCTTAATCGGAAGAAATGTCATTTCATGGTTGAGGAGGGCATTGTCCTTGGCCATAAGATCTTAAAGAATGGAATTGAAGTTGACAAGGAAAAGATTGAGGTGATTTCTAAGCCTCCACCCCCAACTTCGGTGAAAGGTGTACAGAGTTTCTTAGGCCATGCAGGTTTCTACTGGCGCTTTATCAAAGATTTCTCTAAAGTGGTGAACCCATTGTGTATGCTTCTTGAGAATGATGCTAAGTTTCATTTAAATGATGATTGTATGAGGGCTTTTGAACAATTGAAGCTCAAGTTGACGACTACTCCTATAATTACCGCTCCAAATTGGAGTTTGCCATTTGAGCTCATGTGTGATGCAAGTGATCTAGTGGTTGGGGTTGTTTTGGGGCAACATATCAACAAAGATTTTCATCCGATTTACTATGCTACTAATACCATGAACGATGCCCAAGTCAATTATACCGTTACGGATAAAGAGCTCCTTACTATTGAGTTTGCAATTGAGAAGTGTTGCCCGTACTTTATGGGTGCCAATGTTATTGTCCATGTGGATCATGCGGCGCTTTGCTATCTTATGAGTAAAAAGCAATATAAAGCCCGGTTGATGAGATGTGTGCTTTTATTGTAAGAATTTGATATTGATATTCAAGATAAGAAAGGTAGTGAAAACCAAGTGTCGGACCACTTGTCTTGTTTGGATGAAGAATGGAGGCCACATGTTGGCCTTGAAATCAATAACTCTTTCCCCGATGAGAAACTTTTGGCACTATCAATGAAAGAGGTACCATGATTTGCGAACTTAGCAAATTTTTTGTGAGTGGTATAATTCCGGATGAGTTCTCTTCAAACCAAAGAAAGACACTCAAAATATATTCTCAGGATTACTATTGGGATGAGATATACCTTTTTTCATATTTGTACGGATGGGGTGATTAGAAGGTGTGTACCAGAAGAATAGCAAGGTAACATTCTTGGCACTTGTCATTCTTCGCCATATGGTGGTCATCATGGTGGAGCAATAACGAGCAAACTTCTATGTTGTGGTTTCTATTGGCTTACTCTTTACAAAGATGCAAATGACTTAGTGAAAAGATGTGATGAATGTCAACGGGCCGGTGAAATTTCAAAGCAAAATGAGATGCCACTCACAACCATCTCGGAGATTGATATTTTTTATGTTTGGGGCATTGACTTTATGGGGACTTTTGTCAGTTCTTATGGAAATACTTACATTTTGGTTGCAGTGGATTATGTATCCAAATGGGTTGAGGCCGTCTCCTTACCCAACAAAGAGGCGAGAAGTGTAGTGGCTTTCCTGAAAAAGAATATTTTTACAAGATTTCGTACTCCACATGCAATCATAAGCAATGGAGGGTCACACTTTTGCAACAAGGATTTTGACACTTTACTTATCAAGTATGGTGTTACTCATAAGGTCATGACTCCCTATCATCCATAAGCTACTGGTCAAGTGGAAGTCTCCAACCGGGAGATAAAGAGTATCTTGTCTAAAACGGTGAATGCAAATTGGACAAATTGGTTCAAAAAGCTTGATGATGTGTTATAGGCTTATAAGACGGCTTCCAAAATACCTATCGGAATGTCTCTCTACCGGTTAGTGTTCGGTAAAGCTTGTCATCTTCCGGTGGAACTAGAGCACAAGGCAATGTAAGCCTTGAAGAAATTGAATTTGGATTGGGATGTAGCCGCTAACTTGCGAGTTGCACACTTGAATGAATTGGATAGATTCCGGTACCATGCGTATGAGAGTTCATCCTTGTATAAAGAAAAGATGAAATATCTTCATGACAAGTACATTTGGAACAAAGAGTTCAAGGCCAGTGATCTTGTATTGTTGTTTAACTAAAGGTTGAGGATGTTTCCCAGAAAGCTTAAGTCCAAGTGGAGTGGTCCGTTTGAAATTGTTTGTGTGACACCCTTCGGTGCGTTGGATTTGAAGAATAAGAACAATGAAATATTCTGTGTCAATGGTCACCGAGTGAATCACTACTTGGGAAAATTTGGAGAGAGCCATGTGGTGGGGGTCATTTACTTTGCTTGAGGATGCTATGAAATTGTGTTGTGTCGTGACGTTAAATAAGGCGCTTCTTGGGAGGCAACCAAAGTTCTTTTCCTTTTTCTTTTTGTAGTTAGATGTTCTTTGTTATTTTTAACTTGATTTGAAGTGTGCTGTAGGATGAGTGTTAGATGAAAAAATAGTGGATAAAGTTGTGTAAGTGAAGCAGAAAATTGCGGACCACACTTTTCCATTGTGCCGTCGTAGATTTTATCTGTGGACCGCACTTCCTGGAGCTAGTTTAGATGTCAAATGACAGGGTCTCTGATCTTTTGCTTGTCAGTGTGGGGTAATTTTACAACCTCTGGAAGAATTGTGCGGCTGCACTTGAAATTGTGCGGATCGCACATGAGTAGAAGACCATTGAAAGCCTGTAGAAGAGTGTGGACCGCTCTTGAAATTGTGCGACCGCACTCGACTCTTTAACCTCTCAAATGCTCTGAGTATAAATAGAACTTTAGGCCTCATTTCACACTTTTGAGAAACTACTGTTGCACTGAGAGTCTACTTGAGGATCTAGCATTTTCAAACACACATTTACATCATATGGTATACTTCATTTCGTGTTAATTTTGTTTCATTTTAATTTTTAAATTTAGTTTTCCTTTTTAGATTCTTTTTAGACCATCTGTTATTATATTCCATCCTTGTATCCATGTGGGGTAGTTTTGGAATGGGTAATTGTTAAAATATGCTAGAAGAGGTTGGGTTAACTGATTTGTATTTATATACCATGTTGCCAAGTAGATTTGCACAAGTTTTTGCAAAACCTAGGTAAAACTTATGACTTGTTCGATTGTTCTCGAAATGTGCGGTCGCACTTAAATTTGTGCGATCTGCAGTTTGCTAAGTAGGGTAGCTGGTAGTAGGATAGTGTTTCTGCAGCCTTAGTTTAATTTCGCAGATTGTAAATTTTTGGAGAGGTCGCATTTTGGTCCGCACTGACTATCTGAGGCTTGCCCTCTAAGTCTATTGCATCTATTGCATTTGGTACGTCTATCATATAATTAGAAAGCAGTTTGTCATGTACCACCCGTTTATCTGCTACTCTTCAATCTAATTCTAGCAAGAGATCTTCAAATAGGCCATTCACATTATAACAAAGTATGGTGGCTTCTTCAAGCCAAACAACCCACTGTTTCTATATTATGCTGGCAGGGAAACTTGCATAACTATGCTCCATAGTGTCAATCATCGCCTGGACCTTAAGAATCATTCTGTGTTGCTTCCTGGTATTAGCATCCACAACCCAAATTTTTTCTATTTCTTTTACTTCAAGTTTTGTGAAATCTGTAAGTAAATTTAAAAATGAGAAAGAAGCAAAGCCAGCACGGAAGTCTTAGGTATTATTCGCATATTCGCAAAGGGACAAAGGTATTATCAATGTTGCACGGGGTGATCCTTTAGACTAAAAAACATAGGACCCCCCTCCCCCCCCCTTTTTCTTTTCTTTATATATAGACTGTTATAGTTATATCCTTGTAACTCTTAAGATTTCTATCAATTCTCATTGTGTTATACTAAAACTCTTTGACCTTTTATTCTCTTTGATCATCTTGCCTAATCATAATCCACATAGTTTTAAGTTTGGTCGGGTCCCACAGTTGTGGAACTCGAAGAGTGCCTAACACCTTCTCTTTGAGGTAATTTGAGCCCTTACCCGATCTTCGGTGGCATTGATTAGTCAAACAGAGTTATCTGCATAATAGGTTCCCTAACACACCTTAAAAATCATTAGATGACGACTCTCATCTTTTAATACCACCCATTTAAAAGAGTTGTCACAATGTCGATGCCCGCTTTAGCGAGAAAACAGGACGTGACAGCATGTCGACTCTGCTGGGTATACTTAGGCTCTTACCATAATGAACTTGACTTATGTGGATTACTTTCTTTATTACATGCACTTCCCTTATTCACTTTTATATGTTTAAATTTGCTATTACATAGATATCCCTTCCCCTATTCACCTTTATTTGTTTAAATTTATTATGACATGCACATCCCTTCCCCGTTCACCTTTATTTAAATCTGTTATGACATGCACATCCCTTTCCCGTTCACCTTTATTTGCTATGACCACTTTTAATTTCATCTTGCCTAAGATTGCCATATCATGCCTCCCCCATCCCTATTCCCATATCTGTTTTATTACATTCTTGCATATATTCCACGAACTAAACTGACTCTTTCTTTTTGTCTTTCCTTTCTATGTTTACCTTAGTATTGTATTTACTACTTTTACATATTTGTCATGCAAATACTTGACAGTGTCTTATTTTTGCATAAAGCATGCTCCGCATCATACTCCACCAGTGCCAATTATCAACATAATGGCGCTTGATGAGTGTCCGCGCTCTTCCAAAATTACCCTTTTTAAATCAGAAAGGCTTATTTTGCGGTAGACTAATCGATCAGCGGTGCAATCGACGGTCACGTGCCTTTCCCTCTCAAGTTGTCCACTTGGGAGTACCGGTCTAGGCCATTATAGAAACCTTATTATCACGACCCAAACTAACCCCTGTCATGATGGCGCCTATCGTGGAACTAGGCAAGCCGACTCATTTCCAAAACAAACCGATGTTTTCATTTCAAAGATAATTTCAATATTATTTAACACAAAAACCTTCGTAAAGGAGTTCAAATCAAAATAAAAGTGCGGAAGGAAAAGTCCGACATTGGGGTGTCACTAGTCATGAGCATCTACTACAATCTGTTTAACAATATCAAGGCTAAATCAGCCTGGAAAATAGCTAAATACAACTAGAGGAAGATAAGAGGGAGAAGAGCAGGGGCTGCGATCTCCAACAGCTACCTTGCTATCTCCGAGAAAATCTGTAATCAGAAAAAAAAATCAACAGCCGCTACCGTGTCTTGCTACACTTGGATCTGCACACAAGGTGCGGGGAGTAACATGATTACACCAACTCAGTAAGTAACAACAATAAATAAAGACTGAGCAGTAGTGATGAGCAATAAAGCATATAACATTCATATAATGAAAACTCAGTAAAGTACAACATGCTTTAAAAATCAGTGTTTGATTCAAATCATCTTGTTTAAACCCTGTTCCAGTAAAAATCATTTAAAGATATTTTTCCAACAGTTTTTCAAACAAAGGCTCCATGAAAAAGTGAGCAAAAACAATGATGAAATCATAAACAGCCCCTCGGGCAAAACATCACTCATATACAGACCCTGGGGCAAACCTCACAGTCACTCGTGCCACTCGGGCATACCTCACAATCACTCTTGCCACTCGGGCATACCTCACAATCACTCTTGCCACTTGGGCATACCTCACAATCACTCATGCCTCCCAGTCACTCAGCACTCGGCACTCGCTCTCAGTAGGTACATGCGCTCACTGGGGGTGCGTACAGACCTTGGAGGGGCTCCTTCAGCCCAAGCGCTATAATCTGCACGGACAACTCACGTGCTGTACGGACAACTCACGTGCTATAATAATAAAGTATGCTGCTGGCGGGCAGCCCCGATTCACACTCATCCTCACAAATCAGGCCCTCGGCCTCACTCAGTCATAAACCTCTCAAGCCACTCGGGCATTTCAGTAAAACAGGGTATTCAGCCCAAAACATTTATATGCATCAAAAAAGAGTCATAAAACTAAGTTATGCGGTAAACAAGTATAACATGACTGAGTATAGATTTTCAATCAAAAACAATGAGAGGATGGTAAGAAACAACCCCTAAGGGTCCAAACAACATTGGCGCAAGTCCCAAACGTGGCATTCAGCCCAATTTACAGAAATTCTTTCTAAAACATATAAGTATCATATGGTTTCAACAAAATATGCAACTTTATAGTTGCTACGGGACGGACCAAGTCACAAATCCCCAACGGTGAATGCCCACACTCCCGTCACCTAGCATGTGAGTCACCTCAAAATAGTAGAATGATACAAAATCTGGGTTTTCGTACCCTCAGGACTAGATTTACAATCGTTACTTACCTCAAGCAGGTCAAATCTCGGCCCTGCAATGCTCTTGCCTCTGGACTCGGCCTCCAAATGCTCCAAATCTATTCATAATCAGTACAATACCATCAATATATGCTAATGGAATGAATTCCACAAGAAAAGCTTCAAAATTAGACCAAAATCCTAAATTGGCTCAAACCCGACCCCCGGGCCCACGTCTCAAAATCCGACAAAATTCACAAAACTAGAAAGCTCATTCACTCACGAGTCTAACCATACCAAATTCATCAAAATCCGACATCGTTTGGTCCTTCAAATCCTTAAATTACTCTCCAAAAATTCCAAGCCCTAACCCCTCATTTTCACTGATTACAATGATTAAACAACAGGAAAATCACTATATATACAAGTATTAGGCTCAAGTAACTTACCTCAATGAAATACCCTTGATTACCTCTTCAAAACCCTCCAAAAGCTCCAAAAACCGAGTTGAAATTGTGAAGAATGACCAAAAATTCGCGAAGGGTTCAATTTATGCCTTTCTGCCCAGCAAAACCGCATCTGCAGTCCAGATAGCGCACCTGCAGCCTCCATTTCTGCGCCCAAAAGCCCGCATCTGCGGAAGTCACAAGTGCGATCACCTCTTCGCACCTGCGGTCTCACAAGTGCGACCCCTCATCCGCTTCTACGATAAAACCCCAGGCTTCTAAACCCCGCACCTGCGACTAAATTCCGCACCTGCAAAACTTGCACCCGCGGTTCCAAACCCGCAGGTGCGGCCCCACCAGAACAGTAGCACCAGCTGCATTTTTCTAACTTCAAACTTCCCGTTAACCTTCCGAAATCATCCCGAGGCCCTCAACCAAAAATACCAACAAGTCCTATATCAACATACAAACTTAGTCGAACCTTCGAATCACTCAAAACAATATCCAAACACCAAATTATCCTCGGATTCAAGCCTAAGAACTTCTAAATTTCCAAATTTGGCAATCGATGCCGAAACCAACCAAACCACGTCCGAATGACCTCAAATTTTACACACACGTCACAAATGACACTACAAACCTACTCCAACTTCTAGAATTCCATTCCGACCCCGATATCAAGCCTAATTCTACCACGGACCTCCAAATCACATTCCAGACGCACTCCTAAGTACAAAATCACCTAACGGAGCTAATGGAACCATCAAAATTCCAATCCTAGGTCAAATTCTAAAGAGTCAAATTTTTGTCAACTCTCCCAATTTAAAGCTTCAACAATGAAATTCCTTCTTCCAATTCGATTCCGAAATACCTGCGACCCAAAACCAACGATTCACACAAGTCAAAGTACATCATACGGAGCTACGCATGCCCACAAACAATCGAGCGAAGTGCAAATGTTCAAAACGACCGGTCGGGTCGTTACATCCTCCCCCACTTAAACATGCGTTCGTCCTCGAACGTGCCCAGAGTTGTTCCAAAAGCCATCAAATCGCTGTGTAGGTTTCACATGCACATACCCGAGGGTGATCCCACGTCACCCTATCCCATACAGGTCCGATTGCACAGAATAACTGAAATTTCTCAATTCAACCTAGCCCACAAGCCTTCGAATCAAATTTCCAACATCCTATATTTCCTATAAGATGAAAAGTTTGCATCTACATACCGTATAAGTCTGAACAATCTGTACCAAAAGCCGTAACCATAACTCAAATACTCAAATTCAAATACCGCATAGCTCGAATGCTCGAAGCAATGATTTCAAATCACAGTATCGACTCAAATCAATCCAGTGCCAGTAATAAACCTCATATCAGATAAACCCTCATTCTAAAACCTTCGTACAATGCCGATGATGAAAGAAGCATACCGAATTCATAACCATCATTATACCATCAGGTCATGGAGCTCTCGTCCCTTCTACAAGAACTATAGCCAATTTCAAAGCCGACTTCCGATATTATCCTCCTAATTATACCACAATCAAATCTGATAGCATCCATTCTAGGCCCAATGACATCGTCTCCTCCAACACGACCATTCTAGTGACATGACACATCAATACAATTTAAAGCCACAAACCGTGCAATCTGTGCACCAAATAGCAACATTCCAAATGTACCGAATCGTAATAATGACCCAAACAGGAGAACCGTTCTGCAAGCTCGACGAGTACCACCCCGACGCAATGCTAAGAACCCATCACACACCGCAGAACCATAACATATGAATCTTACCCAAGGGATCATATTTCCACATAATTCTGCTGCAATACGCGACCCTATCCAAATACTGGTCCATATGAAACACCCCAAGCCACCCTGCTAAAATCAATAACCATGCGCAATTCGACATTAAGTACCCAAAGTGCATTACCATAACCACAGAGAAGCAAACGATACCATGCCACATAAAACCCGAAAGAACATGACCAATACGTCATCAACCAAGCAATATCCAATACTATTCTCGCTCAAATTCTGTTATAAGGCCACAATAGAACCTCACCATATGTGCATATAACCACGAATCACAACTCCTCGTAGCATAGAAGAGTAACTCACCGATCATTTCAGAGCACGAATAGGCTTCACATCAACCGAATGGCACATCCTTCAATAATAGCAGTATGAAGCCAATCAATCTGGCTTGGTATAGAATACACATCCGAATTGGGCCTACCAATGGGACCCGAATCAACTATGGTTAGCCACTAATAGATAAACAACCTCCGAAAGTCCATAATGACGGAATCATAACACCTTCTATCATCTGGCTAGCTCCGGCCACAACTTCACAGTGCACCATCATGAAACAATCTACTCATGAGAACTCCCAATCTTCAATTCCATAGAACACATGAATCACCCTATTTGATTCCACCTCCACCACCCGAATGCCTAACACCTCTCTCATACACAATCATCCCACGAGAAATACTTTGAAACTTCTTTCGTGCCACTTGGCAAAAATTTGAATATCAACAGTCGATCAACCTGGAGAGTGCCGCAATACCAGCGAAGTACCCATAAATCAAAACACACTCTCATCAGGCTATACCAGATAGTAATATCATTTACCTAGTCATCGGAAACCATTCATGTTGCCCAAGAATTTATGTCCTTCCCTTCAAAACTGAACTGTGACCTGGTACATGTAAATCCTATTCCCGCACAACACACCACATCTATTATGCCATCATGTGACAAGCATAAGAATTCCATTATCAACTCTGAGTCACTAGCAAATTACATACCTTATTAGTCAAAAACCTCTTTCTTGCTTCTTTCTAGGAGGAAATCATAACACACAACACGCTCCGTGCATCGGTAGAAATTATCCGATTCAAACCATGGTAGAACCCATCATGAAAACTTTGAAATCCATTTGCACATAACCAAGCGATCTGAACCGAATTCCTCTAACTTCACCAAGCCACACAGGTTTCCAAATCCAGGAGCATTGCCACGAAACACCTATAGATACTAGCCACATCATAAGTACACAAATAACCGATCATACCCATTACTGTGCTACCCCAACCAACTTCCAAACTGTCCTATTTCCCCAAGTCCTTTCCAAATTACCTTCAAATTGCTATTTTATTTCCTTGTTAGAACACTACTATCCTTAACTAAAACTTGTCCCACGAACTCTAGCATAGAATCACACCGCCCTAAGGCTTATAAGCCGCCGAATTCCCTTTTTATGTATTTCAAAGGTTCCACAACCAAAAATTCTTACTCCGAAGAGACTTTATGTGAACCTAAAACTGTTTCCTTCACCTTCTTGATACTAAAATGCATAATTCACAATGATATAAGATGCAACGAGTCTCAACACCGTTCAATGCAACTCCCAGTTTTCTAGCCATATTTATAAAACTTGAATCCATTATCGAATTAACCGACCAAACGGACCGAAACAACATGTGCCCCATTAAGCACACCAACACCCAAGGTAATAAAGAGTAACCCTCACTCCTACACAACCGAGCAAATTCTCGCTCCATGTACACTAAATTCTCTGTGAATAACCACTCAATTATTTTTATGGTCCTTCTATAACCATAGAGTGTAATACAACTTGTGTCCAGAATTCCTTTACCCGAGTTATCCTCGATCTCGACCTCTGCAACTCATAACTGATTCACCGGTATACCCCGAACCAAAACTAATACGACCCATAACCGTGCAATCAACTCGTTGATAGCAGACTCCCCTACTTAGCCTTAAGCTGCAATTATATAAAATTAGAACCCGTAAGGATTTCTCCTTCTCAATTAGTAAGGTCTCGCACCGTTAACCTGCCAGACTTCTCGAAGTCTTTTATTAAGCTTTTCATGAACATTGTGAATCTCCAGCCAAAATTACTCACGCAACCTCCTATCGGGTAGCTAGTAATATTCTTTGCAAAAGCTTCATCAACATCACACCACTGCTAGCTGCACATAGGAGATAACCCACATGTGGAATTCCTTACCGACATCTCCCAATGACACTGCAGTGAGTGCAACGACCATGAAATTTGTAAATTCTCCTGAGTTCATGCTCGTCCACCTTATATAAGTCTGCACTTTCCTTATTGACATCAATTGTACGTTAACAATACCTTCCGGACTCAAGTCATATTGCACCTGATACGATAATCAGATCTTCACGCCTCTATTCATTTCAAACACACTCCTTTCTGCCATATTTAATTTTTCCTTTGTACACTAACCATCACTCCAAATAGAGTCTGCAGGACGATTCACATATTAACACGATTCCAAACCATTCTACACTTTCTCAAGGCGCACGACTACCCTACTAGTGAATTCATATGCTAACCTGCCACTCTTACTTCGGTTAAATCGTCTCCTTTAAGAAACTTCTCAACCTCTTCTTCTCCTATTTGACCTGCTAGTACTTCAACCACCGCGAAACACTTCCCGCCATGTCTTCCCTTATACTTTGCTACCCATCTGCTGCATCAAATCGAAATGTATTTCTGTCGCACCTGAACCAATAAAATGTTACCGACTCTAAATCTCTTCAAAGATTAACTTTACTGGGCCATCAACATCAAAATACCCATTCGCAACCACCATTAATACACAACCACTTACTCTTCTTGAGTTCAAACTCATTGACAGACATGAGAATTTAATTTGCCCCAAAATGTAACAACGTGAAAGATCCTTCAAAACATTCACACCCGAGACGGTACGTCGCATCAAAACGAAAATCAAGCACCTAATGGCCTTCCTTTACATTTCAAGAAAACACTTCTCGTCACATTCACATAGTCTTAACACTTCCCGCAGTTACGTCATACTCATCACAAAGCCATTCCACTGCTCATTGAGCCAGAATTCCACTCGAAGGGACATTATCGGATATATGAATCCAAATGTATAGGTTACAACTAAAGCTACCGAGCCAAAACTATGGTTTAAACCTGGCCTCAAGTCCTCCAGACTAGCCCATCGCCAAAAAACATAATACACCTCTCAAACCTCGTTCATAGAATCACAAAACCGGCGATGCACAACTGATACCGAGTGCTTATGTGTGCATACGAGATGCGTGGAAGGAATTCAAAGAGTTATGTCTCAAGCTGAATCAATTTCGCACGATAGAATACAAGAAAGTGAAATTTTTCTAAGGGTTCTGCAGCCTCTCGAAGATAAGTACAGACGTCTCCGTACCGATCCGCAAGACTCTACTAAACTCGCTCATGACTCGTGAGACCTATGTAACCTAGGTTCTGATACCAATCTGTCACGACCCAAACTAACCCCTGTCGTGATGGCGCCTATCGTGGAACTAGGCAAGAACGACTCATTTCCAACACAAACCGATATTTTCATTTCAAAGATAATTTCAATGTTATTTAACATAAAAACCATTGTAAAGGAGTTCAAATCAAAATAAAAGTGCGGAAGGAAAAGCCCAACATCGGTGTGTCACTAGTCATGAGCATCTACTACAATCTGTCTAATAATATCAAGGCTAACTCAGCCTGTAAAAATAGCTAAATAAAACTAGAGGAAGATAAGAGCGAGAAGAGTAGGGGCTGCGATCGCCAACAACTACATTGCTATCTCCGAGAAAATTTGTAACCTGAAAAAAAAAATCAACAACTGCTACCATGTCAAGCTACACCTGGATCTGCACACAAGGTGCAGGGAGTAACGTGAGTACGCCAACTCAGTAAGTAACAACAATAAATATATACTGAGCAGTAGTGACGAGCAATAAAGCATATAACATTCATATCATGAAAACTCAGTAAAGTACAACATGCTTTAAAAATCAGTGTTTGATTCAAATTATCTAGTTTAAACCCGGTTCCAGTAAAAATCATTTTAAAATATTTTTCCAACAGTTTTTCAAACAAAGGCTCAATCCAAAGGTGAGCAAAAAAATGATGAAATCATAAACAGCCCCTCGGGCAAAACATCACTCATATACAGCCCCTCGGGCAAACCTCACAGTCACTCGTGTCACTCGGGCATACCTCACAATCACTCTTGCCAATCGGGCATACCTCACAATCACTCTTTCCACTCGGGCATACCTTACAATCACTCATGTCTCCCAGTTATTCAGCACTCGGCACTCACACTCAGTAGGTACCTGTGCTCACTAGGGTGTGCACAAACTCCGGAGGGGCTCCTTCAGCCCAAGCTCTATAATCTGCACGGACAACTCACGTACTGTATGGACAACTCACGTGCTATAATAATAAAGTATGCTGTAGGCGGGCAGCCTCGATCCAAACTCATCCACACAAATCAGGTCCTCGGCCTCACTCAGTCATAAACCTCTCAAGGCACTCAGGCATTTCAGTAAAACAGGGCATTCGGCCCAAAACATTTATATGCATCAAAATAGAGTCATAAAACTGAGTTATGCGGTAAATAAGTATTACATGACTGAGTATAGATTTTCAATCGAAAACAATGAGAGGATGGTAAGAAACAACCCCTAAGGTTCCAAACAGCATTGGTGCAAGGCCCAAACGTGGCATTCAGCCCAATTTATAGAAATTCTTTCCAAAATATATAAGTATCGTATGGTTTCAATAAAATATGCAACTTTACAGTTGCTACTGGATGGACCAAGTCATAAATCCCCAATGGTGCACGCCCACACTCCCGTCACCTAGCATGTGTGTCACCTCAAAATAGTAGAATGATACAAAATCCGGGGTTTCATACCCTCAGGACTAGATTTACAATCGTTACTTACCTCAAACCGGTCAAATCTCGACCCTGCAATGCTCTTGCCTCTGGACTCGGCCTCCAAATGCTCCAAATCTATTCAAAATCCGTACAATACCATCAATATACGCTAATGGAATGAATTCCTCAAGAAAAGCTTCAAAATTAGACCAAAACCTGAAATTTGCTCAAACCCGGCCCCCGGGCCCACTTCTCAAAATCCGACAAAATTCACAAAACTAGAAAGCTCATTCACTCACGAGTCTAACCATATGAAATACATCAAAATCCGACATCGTTTGGTCCTTCAAATCCTTAAATTACTCTCCAACAATTCCAAGCCCTAACCCCTCCTTTTCACTAATTACAATGATTAAACAATGGGAAAATCACTATATATCCGAGTATTAGGCTCAAGTAACTTACCTCAATGAAATACCCTTGATTCCCTCTTCAAAACCCTCCAAAAGCTCCAAAAACCGAGTTGAAATTGTGAAGAATGACCAAAAATTCGCGAAGGGTTTAATTTATGCCTTTCTGCCCAGCAAAACCGTATCTGCGGTCCAGATAGCACACTTGCGGCCTCCGCTTCTGCGCCCAAAAGCCTGCATCTGCGGAAGTCACTTAAGGTCCTAAAACCTGCACCTGCGATCACCTCTTCGCACCTGCGGTCTCACAGGTGCGACCCCTCATCCGCTTCTACGATATAACCCCAGGCTTCCAAACCCCGCACCTGCGACTAAATTCCGTACCTGCGAAACTTGCACCTGCGGTTCCCAACCCGCAGGTTTGGCCACACCAGAACAGCAGCACCAGCTGCATTTTACCAATTTCAAACTTCCCGTTAACCTTCCGAAATCATCCCAAGGCCCTCGGGACCTAAAAAAAATACCAACAAATCCTATATCAACATACAAACTTAGTCGAACCTTCGAATCACTCAAAACAACATCCAAACACCAAATTACCCTCGGATTCAAGCCTAAGAAGTTCTAAATTTCTAAATTCGGCAACCGATGCGAAAACCAACCAAACCACATCCGAATGACCTCAAATTTTACACACACATCACAAATGACACTAAGAACCTACTAAAACTTCCAGAATTCCATTCCGACCCTGATATCAAATTTTTCACTGCCGACCGAAATTGCCAAATTTTCAATTTCACCAATTCAAGCCTAATTCTACCACGGACCTCCAAATCATATTTCGGACGTACTCCTAAGTCCAAAATCACCTAACGAAGCTAACGGAACCATCAAAATTTCAATCCGAGGTCAAATGCTAAAGAGTCAAATTTTGGTTAACTCTCTCAATTTAAAGCTTCAACAATGAAATTCCTTCTTCCAATTCCAATCCGAAATGCCTGCGACCCAAAACCGATGATTCACACAAGTCAAAGTACATCATGCAGAGCTACTCATGCCCTCAAACAACCGAGCGAAGTGCAAATATTCAAAATGACCGGTCGGGTCGTTACACTTACTCTATTATCAAATGTACATGCATCATGTTAAACCTAGTACGGGTTAGAACGTTGTTAACGTAATAGCCCGCTAAGATAAGCCTTTTCCAAAGTCCGATGGGATTTCTATAGTCCCAATGGAAACTACCATGTTATGTCCATTACTTGGAGAAAATGTGCCAATATGTTGATCATTATTGTGTAAGTGGTCGAAATTGGAGGGGGAAAGGACTAACTTTATTTGTTTGCAGAAAATGAAGCACGAAGTCCACAGGTTCATGATGGTCCAAAACATTCCACCTCTGCTACTTGACTAGTGGAAAGACCTTGTGCCTTGCGACAAGAATTATGTGAGAAGAGTACTCAGTGACTTGCTGTCTTTGCTTAATATCCAACCAAATAGAGCTTTGATTGAAGCTGCTATCATGTTCTGGGATGAGAAAAGAGCGGTCTTCCGATTTGGTGACATAGAAATGGCTCCCGAAGTTTTTACTAAGCTGCCATGGGATAGTCTGGGGTTACTAGTGCAATAGAATCGCACCCCTCGCGATTTTCTTAAGATGATGGGCTTTAAGAAAAATGAAGAATTGCTTTGATTAAAGAAATCCTACATCCTTTTTGGGTTTCTTTATGAGCATTATGGGCATATTAAGTCATACCGTCTTCATCATGAGAAACTTGCCATTACCTCCTTAGGTTGGACGCACCGCCGAGTTTATGTATTCATCATTTGCTTCTTGGGTTTGTTGATATTTCCAATGAAAGGTTGAAGGATTCACATTCGTTTAGCTATGGTTGCAAGAACTTTAATGGAAGGCATCGAGGGGCAAACCTACACCATCATACCTATGATCCTAGCTGAACTATACCGCTCTCTAGATCGATGCAAGCAGGGGTTCGAACATTTTGAAGGTTATAATCTATTATTGCAAGTCTGGTTATTGGAACACTTTCATCGAGGAGAATATCGTCATGAGCTTCTGCGACGGCCATTGAATGACTACATAGTTTACCACCATCCAAAGAAAACGACATGCATCCTAGATAGGTTTGCATAGCCCGAAAGTGCTGTAAGTTGGGTACGTTTCTTCAGCAATCTAACATACGAGAAGTTACATTGGATATTTTACTGGTTTCCTAGCAGTGAGTTCATCATCAGGTCAAGGGATACTACTCATTTAGTATTGATCAGGTTGCGAGGCATTTATCCTTATGCTCCTATAAGGGTAATGAGACAAGCAGGAAGAAAAAAGGTCATACCTCGGGTTTCCAACATGGTCCAGTACAAGGCAGATTTCAAAAGGGGACATCATTCCTTTTAAGTTCGAGCCACAACATATATGGAACTAGAAGGTCATTATGGAAAAAGAGACTATCTGTTACACCCTATATTTTCATACGTAAAAATGCGTCGTAAGCAAACTAATGTAGGACCAAAAAATGAGATAATATTTAAAAGTATATAAAGTAAGTTAATCATGTTACCTCTGAGGTTACAAATATTGAAGATCATGAACAACAAGTACAAAGAGGGTTGGACAGTTCAGAAGCTAAAGCAATTAAATAAAACAATATTTCGTCGAAAGTCGACAAGTTGGGAATGTTATAACATGTACCTTTGGGGTGAGACTAGGGTGATTAACATGATAAGGAGATTATGTTATGATTTATATTAGTCATATGACATCCTTGTGTTATGTTTTAATGTTAAGCGAGTTGTGGAACAAAAGTCGATGAAAGTCATCACAAGTTACACTCATAAGTTTTACTGAAATTTTGGGTCAAATGTAACTGCGATTTTCTCCTAATATACTTAGAGTTATGGGGTGTTCCACCCATCAAATTAAAGATCTATGAGTCTATTTTCCAACGCATTAAACCATTTGTCAATACGACATCGGAGTAGAGAGATATGTGCATTTTTGCGATACTGCGCAAGCTGCTAGGTGACAAGTAGGTGTGTCACCTACTTGCTTAAATGAAAGCCCAAAAATGGGCCATTTCGGGTCGTCCAAAGAGGCCTTTTAAGGGCCTATTTTCTTCATATATTAGACTTAAAATAGAGCATAATAACCAGACATAAGCTCTGCAAAGAATCCTCCCAAAATTTTCCCACAAACCCTAATTGATTTTCTCTCCCTTTCAAGTTCTAATTGGAGGTAAAACCTAGAGTTTGAAGAACCAAGATAGGAGCTGAGTTATCCAACAAATAAGATGCGTTTACTGCTCTCTTTCATCCAGTTTTGCTTCTGAAAATTCATGGTAAGTCGTTCTATACTTGTAAGAACTCACGGGACGGTGATCGGAAGCCGTGAGTTCGAGTTATTCAATTGTAGCGGACTGTTTTGTGGACTGTTTTGTGTTGCTGTTGGGCTGCGTGTTTTACTACTGTTTTGTGGAGTTTTGGAGGAGGAAGGGGGTTTATAAATGCCATATAAATGTAGGGTGATTGGCTGGTCATTCGTCATAACATTTCCGGGTCGTTTGACACTACTACGGTGGTCGTTTTGTGTATGAAGAGATTGGGGTGTGTTGGGCTGTTTTGTAGTATTTGATGGTGTATATAGGGCTGGAAAATGATGTATATGTGTTGTTATTGTTCTGTTCTTGTATTGTTGGTGTTATCTTGAATTTGGAGGAAGTAAGGATTATAGGGGAGATGCTGCCCGTTTTAATACAAAATAAGTTTGTCGTTCGTTGTGCGATAGTTGTACTTTTCGTAACTTAACGATAGTATTATTATCATTCTTGTAGATTAAGGTGCGAAGAGGTGAGTTCAACTTGGTGATTGAAAAGATTGTGATAAGGTATGTTAAGGCTAAGCCTTCCTTCATTTTGGCATGATCTCGTAGCTACATGTGTTAGTAATGAGACAAAAAGAGAAGTTCATATTCATGAATTTATTCACACTATTCTAGTCTCATAAGTTACAATATTATTCCTTATCGAGATTCTATATTCAATATAGTATTGTCTTCTTCCAGTCAAGAGAGCAGCAAGCCTATATATACAGTATTACAGTATTTTCATTACCATCGAGCTATAATCGATGGGCAGGCCCCTATTGGGCAACCTCTGATCAGATGGAAAGTTATATACCGAGCCTACTGTGGCCGAGCGCCTATGAGCGAGCCCAGCATGGTCGAGATACATAGCCTAGTATGGCCGAGCGCCTATGAGCGAGCCTACTATGGCAGAGCAGTTATATATACCGAGCCTTATAAGGCCGTATAATTATTTTACTTACTATATTGAAGGAGTTGAGTCAGTATTAACAGGTAAGTATATCTCCAGATCATCTTTGACTCCCAATTACTTTCAGTTATTATATTATCTGTTCAGTTTCAACTTTCAGTTATGTTATCGCCTTATATACTCGGTACATTATTTTGTACTGACGTCCCTTTTCTAGGGACGCTGCATTTCATGCATGCAGGTTCAGATAGACAGACGGGTATACCTCCTCAGTAGGTGTTTCCAGAGTTCAGCCTGATCGGTAAGCTCCACGTCTTTCGGAGTTGCCAGGTCTAGAGTTTTTGTGTACATCTTATGTATATCTGTATATATGTTATGGGTAGGTCGGGGTCCTGTTCCGATCATAGTACATCTATCATTAGAGGCTTGTAGACATATCCTGTTGGTTAGTGCAGTATGTTGGGTTTGTAGGCCCGGTATGTATAATTTGGTGGTTTGTCAGCTGTAGTAGCTATGACAGCCTTTTCAGCCTAGCTTTATATTGATGTTTAGTTAGCGCTAGTTTCCATTCAATTTTATATTTTGCTTCACAAATTGTCTTGCAAGGTGGCCCCAGGGCCAAAGTATGACATTATGTGTTCAGAGTCCCTTAGTCTCAATTTGGTACACTAGGTTAGTTGAGGCACCGGGTGCCAGTCTCGCTTCCAGGTCGGGGCATGACAAACTTGGTATCAGAGCAGTTCAATCCTAGGGAGTCTACAAGCCGTGTCTAGTAGTGTCTTGTTTATAGATGTGTTGTGCACCACATTATATAAGCAGGGCACTACAGGGCATTTAGGAGTTGGTTACCCTTCTTTGAAATCTAAATCGTGCTACAGAACTGAGTTATAGGAAATTTGAATTAAACTTATGTGTTAGTGTTTGCATGCACAGATGACGGTGACTAGGAAGACTACGGCTAGCCAGAGGAGAGATACAGCAGTAGGTGAGGGGACCAGCAGGGTACCCCCTGTAGATGGGGCCCAGTATGAGGCTCAAGGTGAGACCCCTACTCAGCCATTACCGGCTCCTCCACCAACTACGGAGATTCCTAGGGAAACCGCACATCCAGTTCCCCCTCCACTTCCATCAGATCAGGACTTAAGGAGTGCAGTGCATTTGTTGACACAGTTGGTAGCTACCCAGCAACAGGCTAGGGCATCAGCTAGTGCAGGAACTTCTGAGGGGTCTGGGAGTTTAAGGGTCCGAGAGTTTATTGCTTTGAGTCCCCCAGAGTTCACGGGGACAGATCAGAGGGAGGACCCGCAGGATTTCATAGATCAGCTTCACAGGATCTTTCGTGTTATGCATGCCACAGAGAAAGAGGTAGTTGAGCTGGCAGCTTTTCGACTCCGAGATATAGACATCCTTTGGTATGAGGGATGGGAGAGGTCCATGGGACGTGATGCACCTCCAGCTATTTGGGAGAATTTTTCAGATGCCTTCCTTGACCAGTACTTACCACGGGAGATCCGACAGGCTCGAGTCAATCAGTTTCTAGCCCTTAAGCAGGGTAATATGACTGTTCGAGAGTATAGTCTCCGTTTTGACTCATTGGCCAGATATGCACCATCCATAGTTGCTACTATGCGGGACATGATTCACAGGTTTATAGCAGGGTTAGCCCCAGAGTTAACCAAGGCATGTGCCACCGCTGCATTGCAGGATAGTATGGATATCTCCCGAATTCAGGCATTCGCCCAGAATATAGAAAGGGGTAGGCGTCGGCAGCCGGGTACAGAAAGGGCTGAGCAAGGGCAACGTAAGAGGATGAGATTTCCCAGGTCTCAGGAGCAATATCAGGGTAGTTATAGGACCCAGTACTTCGGACGGCCACCTAGGCCTCCGCCACCTCAGTTACAGGGTTACAGGTATGACCGCTATACTCAGTCAGGACCAGGTGAGAGCTCATGGGCGTCGGGTTTGCTGCGACGGCGAGGATCTGCGCAGACATGGTCATTTCCTCCAAGGTGTGACATCTGAGGTAGAGGACACTTGGGCCAATACCGAGCAGGTTCTGATGCTTGTTATACATGTGGGCGTCCAGGGCATATGATGCGGGTGTGGAATTGCCTGAGGGTTACAAACCTCCCAAGTTCAAAATGTTCGATGGAACTAGTGATCCGAAAGTGCATCTGAGGATGTATTGTGACAAACTTATAGGAGTGAGAAAAGATGAAGGAATCCCAATGAAACTGTTCATGTGAAGCCTCACCGGAGATGTGTTGTCTTGGTATATCCGTCAGAACCCAAAGAAGTTGGTTAATTAGGTAAGCATGGCATCAGATTTCATGGACATATTCAGGTTCAACACAGTAATAGCACCAGACGTTTTCTATATTCAAAACCTCAAGAAGAAACCAACAGAAACCTTTCGTGAATATGCTACTCGATGGAGAACTGAAGCCGTGAATGTAAGACCAACACTCGAAGAAGAACAAATGAATAAGTTCTTCGTCAGGGCTCAAGACCTGCAATACTATTAAAGGTTGATGGTTATTGAAAATTAGAAATTCTCCGACATCATCAAGCTGGGAGAAAGAATAGAAAAAGGGATTAAGAGTAGGATGGTGAAAAATTTTGAGGCACTGCAGGCCACGAATAAAGCATTGCAATCAAGTCTCCTCTCACATACCAAACACCTCTACCTACATACCAAACGCCTCGACCCACATACCGGCCTTCACCCCCCAGATACCAACAACCTTCTACCACCTACCATGCCTATAACACTCAAGCTGCATATTATCACTCACCACCACCCGCCCGCCAAAATTACCAAAAACCAAGACCAAACTTCGACCGCAAACCACCTAGACAATACACCCTGATTGATGAACCCATAGACCAACTATAAGAGAGACTAAAGGTTGCTGGTTATATCACTCCCATTCTTGCCGTTGCCATGGAGAGTTCTTCTCAGTGGGTTAACCCAAATAAAACATGTGCATATCATTCAGTCATGAAGGGTCATACCATTGATGAGTGTCGCACACTCAAGGACAAGATTCAGACATTAATCGACACTAAAGTCATACATGCAAAGGAAGCTGCACTAAATGTTCGTAACAATCCTCTCCCGGATCACAGAGGTGAGGGAATGAACGTGATAGAGACTGACGAGGAATGAGATCCGGAAGGGTAAATTGGACTCAATCGAGAGGGAGATGATCCTAAAACATCTCTAGTCACCCTCACACCTGTTATGGTACAAACCCAAGCACCGTTTGAAGTCGAGGTAACCACACCATTCACTGTGATGGTAGCTCCCACACCATCTTACAAGTCTGATGCTATCCCATTGGATTATGTTGCAGAAGCAAAGAGGAAAGGAAAAACAAAAATAGAGGAAACAGGTGCGGCGCAAGGGATGACTAGAACTGGCAGAGTTTATACACCTGAGCACTTGGGAGGAACAAGCAAGGAAGCTGCATCTAAGCCGCCTGTTGTTGAGACTGGCCTTGATGACCTTTGGAGAAAGGCACAAGCAAGGGAATGCCTTGATAAAAGTGCAGAGTGAAGCTCATGTACCCACCAACATCACTAGTGGGGAGATGGCTAATATGGTCGTGCAAGTACTGGAAAGCCACAAAATCACCCTTCACGAGGATGAATTACCACCAGAAGGATTAAGTCATAACAGGGCACTACACATCACAATGCAATTTGAGGATAAGTTCATCGCCAAAATCCTGATAGATGGGGGTTCAATTCTCAATATATGCCCACTGACTACTCTAAAAAGGTTGGGTAAAGGCCTGCACGAGATACGGATGGGAAGTATGAATGTAAAGGCATTTGATGGATCCCAAAGAGCCTCAATCGAAGAAATCAACCTCAACCTACAAATAGGCTCGACCTAGTTTGATGTTGAGTTTCAAGTGCTGGATATATCTGCTACCAATAATCTATTATTGGGACGACCCTGGATACACGCCGTTGGGGCAGTGGCTTCTACTCTGCATCAGGCTATGAAGTTTGAATGGAATCATCAAGAAGTGATTATCCATGGGGATGGAAGTAACCCCATCTACGCTAATCAGACTGTTCCAGTCATCGAGAATAGAAAGAAACTGGGTGGAGAAACATACCATCGCATTGAGCAAGTCAACGCAATAGAAAAGGATCGATGGTGGAGTAATAAGATAGAAATCATATTAATATGGACAGGATATGAACCTTCCAAGGGTCTCGGCAAAAACCTCCTAGGGATCACCAAACCCGTATAACAACAACGTCATGGCACAACATTTGGGCTCGAATATGAATATACATGGCAAGAGTACCGGTATTGGTTGCTGCCATGGCGTGGTCCTTATTATCCACTGGAACAACTAGTACCACCTCTGCACCAGACATTTCATTAAGCTGACATAATGTGGGGATCCGAGGAAGATAAAGTCTTATCTGGCATGAGGAAACTATTTCTGGATGAAGAAGATATGGATTGAAGTGCGATAGTTGAGGAGGAGGAGGAGGAGGAGAAGGACCTTACCATTCAGACCGTGGGGAAAGGAACTGTTCTAAAAAACTGGATTGTTGCACCATCCCGGGCCCGTCGAGTTCCTGGGTAGCTCGGCAGATTAGCATCAATTATTTTTAAGCATTTGAGACATTTTCAGTATTTTATTTTGAAATAATTGCTCGAGTCATCGAGCCGCATTTGTTAAGATTTTAAAGATTTCAATTAATGCATTGCTACTTTTCGTATTTACTATTATTCTCTACATTTTCTGTTTTTACAATGTTATTATTACCTATCCCGATGAACCTGTGACTGTGACATGTAATTAGACAACACAACACAAGGATAGTGATTCAGAAGACATGAAAGATGATACGATACCTGAGGAAATCATCAGAGAAGTGGAAAATTTTGAAAACAAGCCAAAGTCCAATTTGGACGAAACTGAAGCAGTTAACTTAGGGGATTCCGAACTGGTCAAGGAAACACGCATAAGCATTCATCTATCACCATCAGAGAAAGAAGAGTGCATCAGATTCCTAAAGGTATATGAATATATCTTTGCATGGTCCTACGATGATATGACGGGTTTGAGCACATCCATAGTAGCTCACAAGTTGCCCACTAATCCTATATGTACACCGGTAAAGCAGAAGCTTAGAAAACTCAAGCCAGATATGAGTTTGAAGATAAAAGAGGAGGTCACCAAGTAGATCAAAGCCAAGGTTCTTAGAGTGGTCGAGTACCCGACTTGGTTGGCCAACATTGTGCCAGTTCCGAAGAAAGATGGGAAAGTCAGAGTATGTGTTGATTACAGAGATCTAAACAGAGCAAATCACAAAGATGATTTTTTCGTTGCCCAATATACACATATTGATCGATAATTGTGCCAAACATGAACTCCAATCCTTTGTGGATTGCTTGGCGGGGTACCATCAGATCTGGATGGATGAGGAGGATGCCGAAAAGACAGCCTTCATCAAGCCATAGGGGATATATTGTTATAAAATGATGCCATTTGGTCTGAAAAATGCCGGAGCCACCTACATGAGAGCTATGACAACTATTTTCCACGACATGATACACAAAGAGATAGAAGTGTACGTGGATGACGTTATCATCAAATCCAAAAGGAGTACGGACCACATAGCGGATCTGAGGAAATCCTTCAATCGGCTTCGAAAGTATAATCTGAAATTGAATCCCGCAAACTGTGCTTTCAGAGTCCCTGCCAGAAAATTGTTAGGATTCATCGTCAGTCGCAGAGGGATTGAGTTGGACACATCAAAAGTCAAAGCAATCCAAGACTTGCCATCGTCAGAGAATAAGAAGGATGTGATGAGCTTTTTAGGGTGTCTCAATTATATCGGTCACTTTATAGCACAATCAACAGTGATATGTGAGCCGATCTTCAAAATGCTGAGGAAAGAGGCCACAAGAAGTTGGACTAAAGAATGCCATAAAGACTTCGACAAAATCAAGGAGTATCTATCCAAATCGCCCGTTCTGGTCCCACCAGAGCCGGGAAGATCACTGCTGCTTTATTTGTCTGTATTTGACGGAGTTTTTGGTTGCGTTTTGGGATAACATGATAAAACTAGAAGAAAGGAGTAGGCAATATACTATATGAGAAAGAAATTCATGCCCTATGAAGCCTAGTACTCTTTGCTGGAATGCACTTGGTGTGCTTTGACATGGACAGCTCATAAATTGAGGCATTATTTCTGTGCATACACTACATAGCTCATATCAAGGATGGATCCATTGAAATCTATCTTTCGGAATCCCATGCCTACGGGTAAGTTAGCAAAGTGAAAAATATTGCTAAGCGAGTTTGACATCGTCTATGTAACTCAGAAGGCGATCAAAGGATGAGCATCTAGCAGAAAATCTCGTAGACGGAGAATACAAACCATTGAAGACATATTTTCCCGATGAGGTTGTGTCGTTCGTGGGAGAAGATATCACCAAAGCATTTGATGTTTGGAGAATGCTCTTTGACGAAGCAGAAAACTTCAAAGGAGTAGGTATCAAAGCAGTTTTGGTATCAGAAACCGGCCAACACTATCCGGTATCTGCAAAACTCAGGTTTCCATACACCAACAATATGGCAGAATATAAGGCTTATATCTTGGGACTCAGGTTGGCCATTGACATGAATGTTCAAGAGCTACTGGTAATTGGAGATTCCGATATGTTGGTGCATCAGGTTTTAGGAGAATGGGCTACAAAGAACACCAAAATATTGCCATATTTGCACTGTGTACAAGAGCTGATCAAAAGGTTCAGCAAGATAGAATTCAAGCATGTTTCGAGGGTTTAGAACGCGTTCGCAGATGCATTAGACACTTTGTCTTCCATGATACAACATCCAGACAAGAATTTCATTAATCATATTCAAATAGGAATCCATAAACAGCCAGCTTATTGTGCTCATGTTGAAGAAGTGAGCGATGGAAACTCGTGGTTCTACGACATCAAGGAAACAAAGGGAGAATATCCAGAGCATGCCACCCATACTCAGAAATGCACACTTCAAAGATTAGCCAACCACTTCTTTCAAAACGGATGAATCTTGTATAGAAGGACTCCTGACTTGGGGTTACTACGGTGCGTCGATGCCAAAGAAGCATCCATATTGCTCGAGCAGATACATGCCGGAACTTGCGGATCGCACATGAATGGCTTCGTCTTAGCAAAGAAAATACTAAGAGCATGGTATTTCTGGATGACAATGGAAAAAGACTGCATCACATATATGCAGAAGTGTCACCAATGCCAGATACATGTTGATATGATACGAGTGCCACCCAATGAACTCAACACAACAAGTGCGCCCTGGCCTTTCTCCGCTTGGGGCATGGATGTCATCGGCCCAATCGAACCCGCCGCTTCAAATGGGCATAGGTTCATTCTAGTGGCCATACATTATTTCACAAAATGGGTCAAGCCGCATCTTACAAAACTGTAACTAAGAACATTACCGACAATGCCACCAATCTCAACAGTGACCTAATGAAGGCCATGTGTGAAACTTTCAAGATCAAGCATAAGAATTCCATGGCATACAGTCTGCAAATGAAAGGAGCTGTAGAGGCCGCCAACAAGAACATCAACTGGGGCAAATCCTTACCTATTACAAGCAATGGCACGAGAAGTTGCCATTTGCTCTGCTCGGGTGTCGTACCACGGTTCACACATCAACTGGGGAAAATCCTTACCTATTCGTTTATGGCACTGAAGCAATTATTCCTGCCGAAGTAGAAATACCTTTTTTGAGAATTATACAAGAAGCCGAGCTCAACGATGCAGAATGGGTACAGAGCCGCTATGAACAACTGGCTATCATTGATGGGAAGAGAATGAATGCAATATATCATGGTCAACTCTATCAGAACATAATTGTAAGAGCTTTCAACAAAAAAGTCAGACCAAGGCAATTCACATCAGGATGAAGCCAAGGGGAAGTTCTCACCCAACTGGCAAGGTCCCTACATGGTTCACCGAGTATTAACAGGAGGAGCAATCATACTTGCAGAAATGGATGGAGAGATTTGGCCAAATCAAATCAACGCAGACGCAGTCAAGAGATACTATGTTTAGGATTGTTTACATTTCTTCACTTGATGTAACTAAACTACACTTGACCTGATTCCCGTTTAAGAGGGGATACGTAGGCAGCCCTGTGGGTTCGGTCACATCTTAATAAGATCTTTATTTTCCCATTATCAGAAACTGGGGAAAGATCGCAAATTCAAGTCGACATCATCATGTGTGGAACAACCAAAACGTATTGTCAAGAGTATACATTTAAACTGGGGCAGAATTTTGAGGAGGACCCTCAAAATTCTAAGGCGAAGAGGTTGCAATGTAATTGGTTCATCAAGATTATTTTATCTCACAAACACATTTCAAATAACTATATTTTTGAAAATAATTTGTCAAATGCATACATATTGTTTCAAAAACTTTGTTTCTATGACAGTTGGATGATACCCATGGTAACTCAAACAGGGCTACAAGACAAGAGTGAAGGCAAAGCAAGGAGTCAAGAGTACGAACCAACCTTTCCCCCGCAAAACTCATAATTTTTATTTGAATGAAGGCACAACGAACACAACAGGAATATTCGCAAATATATACACACAGCAAAATCACTATCTTCATAACGACAAGGTCGCCAAACGCAACACATCAAGCTAAGAAATACTTCACCCTCTCACAGCTATCCTTTACTTTTCCCGCATAAGGCTATGCATTGCCTTTCCTTGCATGAGACTAAGCATTGTCTACTTTTCTTGCATAAGGCTAAGCATTGCCTCCATAATTGCATAAGGCTAAGAACTTCCTGCATGAGACTAAGCATTGTCTCCTCTTCTTGCATGAGGCTAAGCATTGCCTTCATAATTGCATAAGACTAAGCACTGCCTGCATGAGAATAAGCATTGTCTTCTCTTCTTACATAAGGCTAAGCATTGCCTCTATAATTGCATAAGGCTAAACACTTCCTGTATGAGACTAAGCATTGTCTCCTCTTCTTGCATGAGGCTAAGCATTGCCTCCATAATTGCATAAGTCTAGGCACTGCCTACATGAGACTAAGCATTGTTTCCATTTCTTGCACGAGGCTAAGCATTGCCTCCCTAATTGCGTAAGGCTAAACACTGCCTTTCTCTGTATGAGACTAAGCATTGTGTCCTCTTCTTGCATGAGGCTAAGCATTGTCTCCCTAATTGCATAAAGCTAAGAACTGCCTTTCCATGCATGAGACTAAGCGTTATCTCCTCTTCTTTCATGAGGCTAAGCACTGCCTCCCTAATTGCATAAGGCTAAGCATTGTCTTTCCCTGCATGATACTGAGCATTGTCTCCCCTTCTTGCATGAGGCTAAGCACTGCCTCCCTAATCGTATAAGGCTAAGAATTAACTTTCCTTGCATGAGAACTGAATAATATCTCCACTACGCTACCTAAGACCTAGCACTATCTTTTTGGTAACTTAGGGCTAAGCGCCGACCTCATCTCACACAAGACTAAGCCTTGTCTTGTATCGTCCTCGCATATGGTCAAGCATCATATCTTTGCATTTCATGGGTTGAAACATCGTCATTTTGTCCAAAGGCATCATAGTCTGAAGGCATCATCCTCATAGCCGGAAGACATCATTCCATGGCCTGAGGATCTCTCAAAATTTCACATCATTATTCAAAGGCGTCATAGTCCAGAGGCACCATCCTCATGGCCCGAGGACACCATTTCATGTCCCGCGAATCCCTTATCATACGCTTCATGGCCCAGGACGTCATGGTCTAAGGACATCATCCTCACCGTCCAAAGATAGTCTTCATGGTCCAAAGGGAATTTGCATCATGTTTAAACTTTCGCAATAACCCATATATATATATATATATATATATATATATATATATTCACAATAACCCATATATATATATATATATATATATATATATATATATATATATATACACATGCACCGTGTTTTAAGTTTTGCAGGTACCCCAGGAGGAAACCGTTCTACAAACGGGAGCAATCTTCGCTCTGGTGTCCGTTCACAACGTTCACATCCTTCAATTGCTTCAAACATAACCAACTACCAGCAATTTCCCGCCTTTCACTCTATGACCGTTCGGATATTTGCTCTGTGATACATCCATAACGTTTCAAATTCACATTCATGACTCTGCATAAATTCATCAGATACCATCCAAAAGAACCCTTTCCGAGACATACGACCATTCTTATAACACCTCCAATCGTTTTCATTCACCTTTGGCTCCAGAATTACACACGACCTGATTCCCGTAACTCCAGGGATATGTAGGCAACTCAGGAACTAGGATTCAGCCCCTATTTTTTTCAAATCGTATCATTCCTTATTCAATTCGGCCAAAATTGGTCGTCATTTTCTTTACCCGGCAACTCTTTCATCATTCCCAGGTAAAGATGGGTAGCTGTTGATACCCAATTTTGCCCTCATATTTTTTCAAATAGTATATATACCTTTCAACACATCATTTTGCACCATTATTTAGTTTATAAAATCTATACAGACACTTTCTATGATTTTCCATAATTTTTAGAGTTTTGAAATTGATTTTTTCTTACATTTAAATTACTTGAATACTTATTAATTACTTCTTGATATTATTTTGTGATGACTTCATTACCTAAAATTATTATTTTTTGCATCTATAATACACGTTTCAAATATTTTTACTTCACTCTTATATAATTACATTAGTATTTTTAAGCTATTTGCACAATCTTGCAAATATAGCCTATATTTTACAATTTTTATTGCATTAGTCATTTTATTCAAGGTCAAAATAGTATCTTACATTTTTATAATCTTCTTCTATTGTTTTAAAGTATTAATTTGCATAAATAGCATTTTTATAATTTATTTAACTATTTTTTATTAAATTATTTTCCACTTAATTTCCTATTTTAAAATCTAGCCCATTTTGGGATTAATTTTGGACCAATTAAGGTCCAAACGAACCCCTAGCCCAATATCCCCAGCAGCTCAAATGACCCTTTAAAAATCTGGGCATAACCCATTTATAATGACCCGCCCCACCTTCCTCTTAATCTTGGCCGTTGATCTCAAATGACCAATGGCCCAAATTAAAACCCCCACTCTCCTTATATCCCCTCATCCAAACCCTAATCCCCATTTCCCTTCATCAGCCGCCTCTAAACACTCCTCCCTCCTTCAAAAGCCTTAGCCGCCCCCTCAATCTTCTCCGAATTCGTCTCAATCATGTATTCCATTTGTGATTTTCTTACCTTTTACGTGTTACCTAAGTATTACTTGCAAGACTATGGTGTCACTTAGTACTTTCCTAAACTTGGAAAGTACCTTCTCTCAGATTTGTACGCGTTCAACTTCAATCGCTAAGATCTAAACAATATCTCGTCCATATACACGGAAGAATAGTTGATTTCTCATACCAGCAGATAGATTTTCAAACGTTGAACCCTAATTAGGGTGTGGTTTTTGATTTCTTTCTTTTACTGGTCGCTTTATGATTGCATGTATATTTTTTCTTTCCTTGTTTATGTTTGATTGACTTCTTTCCCTATTTACTCATTTGATTTAACCACTATATAAATCCCTCCCCATTCCCCTTTGAAGGGGACGACGAAAAATCAGAAGATGCACTAAAAACTAAAGTTGTTGTTCTATCATTCTCTCATTCTATTGTTCTATACTTTAGTTATTGGCCGGCTGAAAGTCGAGGCCACCGAAATTCAATTTTTTAACTTTTCTTGGTGCGAGCACTGCCCGGGGGTTCATCTGAAGCCCTTGGGAACTCTGACGCATTAAGATTCTGGGTTCTTGTTCTTTATTGGTATTCAGAGTACTGTAGAGTTTGTTCTTTCTTGTTGTTTGTTTATTCAACTGGTAACTGGTAAGTCTCTTGTCTTTGTTTTTTACAATTTTGTTCTTCTATGTTCATGTCTTGTGTAATCACACCTTTGAAATTCCATGATCTAATGTGTTTCTAGGCTGTCTCTATGTGCAACCTTGTTAGAATTGAACTTGTTTATGATGTGAACTTCTTTAGCATTTTGTTTTACTTGAAATTTCCAGTTCTGAGATATGTTATTTGTACTTGCTTAACTGGAACAATTTGGACTCTCTTAAGCTCGTATGTTAGTATCTGAGTATTTACCTTTACTGCCTGGCATGAGTGGCTTCCCTAATTTGTTCTAAATTCTTGTAATAAAATATACTCTAATCTATGTTGAGACCTTCACTCTATCTGTGACCTGCTCCCATGCTATTTTGCACTCACTATGCCTTTGGTCTGCTTAATCCTGTATCTTTAGCGATTAGTTGGGACCTTTAGAGTAGAAATCTTAATTTGTGTTTCCTTACAATGTTTGATACTGTTTTTGTCATAATGTAAGTTGGCATGTCTGTCTTTCTGATATTGTGATGGATGCCTAAAATAATTTGAACCCTCTAGGTTTTAACTCCTTTAAGTTAGTGCTTGGCATTGTGTGCCTTTGTATATTAGTAATCTCAGAAAACCTGATTCCCCTGCTTTCTACAAAAAATGTTTTCTGTCCAATCTATTAAGCGCTTGAACTTGTGATATCAACATGTCCTTTGAATTTTGTTGATTCTCTTTGCTTGAATGTTCTTTGTTTAATTACCCCTGTCATGTCTGCTTCTCTTTGCTGCTGGAGCTTGAGCTCTTTCCGGCATTTAGCTTTTCTTCCTCATATTATTTGTATAATATGCAAACTGGTTTGTTTAAGTGATTTCTGTGTAATCTAATATTTGGGTCATATGGTCAATTGAATATAAGTGCACCTCTTCAAGTTCTATTATTTGATCATTGTTCTCTCACTCTCATTTGTTACTTACACTATTCTGAATCTATCACTCTTGGCTGGTTGAAAGCCAAGGCCAGCAAAACTCTCTCTATTAACCTCCCTAGTGTGAGCAATGCTAGGGGTCCATTTGAGACCTTTGTGAACTCTGACACACTGTTTGGTTTGGTTTGAGTTCCTCTATGGTTTTGGGGCTATGTTGATGGGTATAGTCCCTTGTTTGGATCTGAGCATCCCATTTGCGAAGAAAGAGTTTGTTGAAGGCCCAGGCAATACTGGGTGTCTCCTTTTGGGCCTGCTGTAGGCCTACTATTATTTCTTGTGTAATATTTATATTTACATTCTTTGGCCCTGTAATAATTTGTAATAATAAACAATTTGGGGTGCTAGTGAAATTGGGTAAATGGGTATATTCTAAGGTTTACATGAAAGGGTAGAAAACATGCCTATAGGGTTCGCATGATTTACATGTTATCAACCTGCCATATATGTTGTTTATTCTCCATGCACACTAGTAGAAATCATGTCATTAGAGGAATCACGCACTCACACAACTTGTTTACTATCAAAGCATGAGCTTAAGTACTTTATTTATTCCTATGTCTACTACTATGTGTTACTAGACATCGTGCCTATAGGATTATACTAGCTTATGTTCTACCGATCTTCATCTAGAAATCATGCCTGTAGGACTTTAATTGGCTAATTTGCTATTGCTATTGTTATCATATTGCTCGTCTAGAAAATATGCCTATAGGGGCTAAGTAGAAAAAATTAATTTCCATTGTCAATCGTTAGAAATCCTTCCTATAGGGTGTTATCACTCGCTTAAAATGGTTATGAGATCAACATGTTAATGTTGGACTCTCAAACACGGTTTCATTGCTTAACTATGCCACTATTAGAAATCATGCCTATAGGACCATGTCACCTTCCTAAGACGCATATCTATAAAAATGGCGCTAATAGCTCTAAGCTTGCAAATAGTTTACTGCTCCTTTCACCTACGCCACTAAGAGCAATAATGTTGGAATTCAGAGTCACGTAGAAACCATGTCTATAGGGGCTTAATGACTTTAATTTGCCTCAATTCTGAAACTGTTTATTCATAATATTGAATCTTCTTGCATGCATTCGTTGTCTAAGTGTGGAGGCTAACTTGAGCCTTTAACTGCCTTTATATGAAATCCTACTTGTTTTGTATGTCACTTACTTTTATCATTTCGAGCAGCCTAAGTATAGTCTAGAACCACCTAAATAGAGGTCCAATGCCTCGTGGACCATATGCATGGGACGGGTAGAGCACACATAGGGTACGACTTAGAATTGAACTAGCTCGCTTTAGGTAAACAACTTTAACGTAGTAATCGGGTAGTAGGATATGATAGTCTATGCCCGCTGAATAATATGAGTAGTTCCCTATCTCAAGGGATTTGCGAAGTATTATTTATGTTGCACGGGGTGATTCTTTTGGCTAAAAACCTTATGAACCCCCCCCCCCCTTTTTTCTTTATATATAGACCGTTATAGTTATATCCTTGTAACTCTTAAAATTTCTATCAATTCTCATTGTGTTATACTAAAACTCTTTGACCTTTCATTCTCTTTGATCATCTTGCCTAATCATAATCCACATAGTTTTAAGTTCGGCCGGGACCCACAGTTGTGGACCTCGAAGAGTGCCTAACACCTTCTCTTTGAGGTAATTTGAGCCCTTACCCGATTTTTGGTGGCGTTGACTAGTCACACAGAGTTATCTGCATAATAGGTGCCCTAACGCACCTTAAAAATTGTTAGGTGGCGAGTATCATGTTTTAATACCACCCATTTAAAAGCGTTGTCACAACATCGAGGCCCGCTTCCGCGAGAAAACGGGGCGCGACAATCCATGCCAAGAGTAAAAGCCATAGTTTTATGTTTTTGAATCCCCTCCTTCAGTTTCACCAAAAATGGATTGTTGTATTGCTTCTCTTTGACTTCCACAACGAGCAATGATTCAGCCCTATTGTGCACAATTACCCCTCCTTCACTAGAGTCCGCATAACGAACTCCCAAGCTAGCTAACTGGTGAACCTCCCTGGCCAACAGCCTTCGATATGCCTCTAAGTGAGCCAAACTACCCATAGATTTCCGGCTAAGAGCATCAACCACGACATTGGCTTTCCCCGGGTGACATGGAATATCGATGCCGTAATCCTTGAGTAACTCAAACCATCTTCTCTGCCTCAGATTCAGCTCCTTTTGTTTGAAAATATATTGAAGACTCATGTGGTCCGTGAATACATCCACATGGACACCATACAAATAATCAAGCCAAATCTTCAATGCAAAAACCACCACCGCAAGTTCTAAGTCATGTGTTGGATAGTTCTTTTCATGATTCTTGAGTTGCCTAGAAGACTAAGCTATAACCTTTCCGTGTTGCATTAATACAGATCCAATCCCAATCCTTGAAGCATCAGAATATACCACAAACTCATCTGTACCCCCTGGCAGGGTCAACACCGGCGCCGTAATCCATCTTGATTTCAACTCCTGGAAGCTCCTTTCACAAGTATCGGACCATTGGAACTTAACCGCTTTTTGAGTCAATTTAGTCAACGGAGAGGCAAGAGTATAGAAACCCTCCACAAATATCCTGTAATACCCTGCTAAACCCAAGAAACTGCGAATCTCGGTTGGTGTCGTAGGTCTAGGCCAATTCTTCACCGCTGCAATCTTTTGAGGATCGACCTTAATTCCTTCCGTGGATACAACATGATCCAAGAATGTGACAGATTCGAGCAAAAATTCACATTTTTGAAATTTCGCGTACAATTGGTGCTGATGAAGAGTCTGCAAAACTGCCATGAGATGATCAGCATGGTCCTCTCGACCCCGTGAATACACAAGAATATTATCAATGAATACTATGACAAAGGAATCGAGAAAAGGCTTGAAAACCCGATTAATAAGATCCATAAAATCCGCCGAGGCATTTGTTAGCCCAAAAGACATTACCAGAAATTCAAAGTGCCCATACCGAGTCCTAAAAGCTGTTTTCGGAATATCCTGCTCCCTGATCTTCAATTGGTGGTACTCGGACCATAAATCAATTTTGGAGAAGTACCTAGCGCCCTGTAACTGATCAAACAAATCATCTATTCTTGGTAATGGGTACTTGTTTTTGATTGTAACTTTGTTGAGATGTCGATAGTCAATACACATCCTTAGTGACCCATCTTTCTTACTCACAAAGAGAACCGGTGCGCTCCATGGTAACATACTCGGTCGGATGAAACCCTTCTCTAACAAATCCTTCAATTGTTCCTTTAGCTCCTTTAATTTTGCTGGTGCCATCCTGTAGGGTGGAATAGATATAGGCTACGTGCCTAGCATTATATCAATCCCAAAATCAGTTTCCCTGCCTAACAAAATCCTAGGGAGCTCATCAGGAAAGACCTCCAGAAATTCATTCACCATTGGCACAGACTCGAGTGTAGGTGCCTCAGCATCGGTGTCCGTGATAGATACACCCCTTATTAATCATTTTCGTGGCCTTAAGTTTACAAATAAGCCTACCTTTTGGCATAACATTATCCCCCTTCCACTCAACAACTGGCTAATTTGGAAATTCAAACCTCACAGTTCTAGTTCGGCAATCAAGTTTGGAAAAACATGAATAAATCCAATCCATTCCCATAATTACATCAAAATCGACCATCCCCAATTCAATGAGATCGGCCACGGTGTCCCGGCCACGTATCGTGACAACCCAACCCTTATAAACCCGTGCGGCCACAATAGACTCGCCAACCGGAGGAGATATAGAGAAAGGCTCATGAAGTTGTTCCGGTTCTATCCCAAATTCCATAGCAACATAAGGGGTAACATAGGACAAAGTGGAACCGGGATCAATAAGAGCATATACATCATGAGATTGGACAGTCAATATACCTGTGACAACATCTGGAAAAGCCTTTGCACTCTGGAAACCACTCAAAGCATAGAAATAGCTGGGTCCTCCTGAACTCTGCGCACCACCCCTAGCTACACCACGCCCCACTGGTGCTGGACTACCTCGAGCTGGAGGGGGTGCTGAAGAAGTAGCAGCTGCAAAACTAGATAGTTGTGTTGTGCCCCTCCCGTACCCTGGCAGGATGAACGACACTCCCTCTGAATATGACCCCTCAATCCGCACCTGTAACATATGGGTAGGTCCATGTTTCATATCCCCAAGTGCATCTTCCCACACCTGGGGCATGGGGGCCTCCGCTACTACTGGAATCTCCCTCCTGATCTATCTTGCTAGGGGGGGTCCCCTGTTGCCCTGATTGGGCCCTACTGGCGGTGCACCAGCTGAATACTGAGCAAAAGACTGGGATGGCCCTGATGACCCTCCCCTAAAAGCTGATCTTCCCCCACCAAATGACTTCCCAAAGTTGCCCGCGGACTGGGCCTTGCCGGTACCCATTTCGCTCCATTCTGTTCTTCAACTTACGATTCTCTGTAGCTTGAGAAAATGCTACCATCTTCTCATAGTTCATATCTGAATTCAAGGTAGCTGTAGCGGCCTCATTGATAACCAAGGGGCTAAGGTCCTGTACAAACCGGCACACTCTAGCCTCCATAGTATGCAGCATGAGAATGGCATATTTAGACAGACGCGCGAACTCCATGTGACACTCCCACACATTCTTACTTACTTTCTTAAGGTTCTCAAACTCTGCGGCACGAGTTTCCCTAATCTCGGCCGGTAAGAAATGGTCAATGAAAGCGTCAACAAACTCACTCCACCTCGCTGGAGGGCTCCCCTGCTCCAGAGAGTCCTCCCACAGGTCAAACCAAGAATAGGCCACCCCTTTCAGGCGGTAGCCGGTCAACTCCACTCCCTCCGTCTCAGTAGCGCACATAACCCGGAGAGTCTTATGCATCTCATCAATGATGTCCTGTAGGTCTTCCCGGGGATTAGCACCCGTGAACACCGGAGGATCCAACTGAAGAAACATGTTCACCCTGGAACTACTAGAATCCCCTTGTTGGCTAGAAGAAGTGGGTGCAACATTTGATCTCTGGGCTTGAGAAGCCACTATTTGTGTCAGCATCTGGATAGCTCCCCTAAGATCCCCATCAGAAATACCAAAATCGGAAGTTGGGGCTGGAGGTGGAACCAGAATATCGATTGGAGGAACCGCAGCACCCTCGGTAGGTGCATGAACTGGTGTGGCCTGGTCAGGTATAGTGGAATCAGGCAGTGTAGCAGTCAGGGGATTATCCTCGCCCCTCGGGTATTCATCCGCATCGCCAAATAAAGAGTCAACTGCCACTCCTGAGCCGGCATTGCCTCCTTGGCCAGTTCTTGTTCTCTTCTTAGGTTCCATGTACTGAAAATTAAAGGAATGCACGAGTTAGAGGAGGAACAGTTACACAATCAATTTCATCGCACGATCGAGAATATCAAAGAAGGGTATTATTCCTAAATGCCCAAGTAGCCTCTAACTTATAGATGTGGTCAACAACACACCAATAAGGAGGACTCTACTACACACGGCTTCGAGACATCCTAGGACACTTTAAAACCATAGGCTTTGAAACCAAGTTTTTCATGCCCCAAACTCAGAAAGCGCGACCGACGCCCAACCGTGTTAACCCGGTCAAGCAATCATGTTAGACGCTTTCTACCCAACGCACCCATGATCAAGAGAAGAAATAATTTCGTTAATTGAACAGTAGGAAGTCCATATATACAATACTAAATCATCTCATTGTTTACATCATTTTAAAGTCCAAAAATACACAAATTCTTATGATTCGAGTAAAACAAGTGATCAAATCACAACATAATCTGTTTTACTTTTTTGCACCCATGTATAACCCATGTTATTTCTACGGTGCCGGTAACAAGGCCCCTGCTATACCTCAAAATGTAATAATGATATCAACAAAAGGTACACTACATGACCCCGGGATGAAGTGAGGCTCACCAAGTCTGTTGGGAAGAGGATGTGCCACTATCGTTGATCAACACGGCCTGCTATGGAACCACCTGCATCCATTTAAAGATGCAGCGCCCCCGGCAAAGGGGACATTAGTACTGTCGAATAGTACTAGTATGTAAAACTAAGCACCATCTCAATAGAATGAATAATAATACAAGGGGGGAACAATCAAGAATTCAATAAGAGGTTCAAATAATAGTAAACCATCAAGTTAAGGATCACATAAGTTTTCAAGTCAATTTCCATGTTATTAGGTTAGGTGATCTTTAGAGTCGATATACCATAATTCACAAACCACCGTATTCTTACACAGAGTCCGATCACGACCCGACCGGCTAGGTCATCTCATTTGAGACATCAACCATAACTACAATTTCAATTATCATTTCCAGCACAGTCACCACCATATGTGCGGCATGGCGTCCGATCACGGCCCGATCGGCTAGGCCGTCTCACCCAAGACATTACATTTTTCAGTCAATTATCTCACATCATACTTCTTTCATATTAATTCTATTCATCGGCACTTATGGTCACAATTATACTGTTCTTGGCACTTGGCCGAATTTCATATTTCATGCTCCCCTTTTCATTTTCACACACCATTACCATTATCGACCACAAGACTCTTCAATTCAAGGCTTTTAGGTACACATGAGAGCAATTAAGAGACTTAGACATATATAGAGATTTTGTTCACATAATTTGGCATGATAACTGTCACTCAAGCATAACTTGAAATTGTAACAATTATAACACACACAGCCACACTTTAAATATATATATATATATACTCAAAACATAACACATCATGAATAAATTCATTTGAAACACACATTGAACATGTATCTCTCAACACAGGATTACTCGGGATAACCGATTTCATAATGATCAACTAAGGTCTTTCATAACTTACATGAACACCGTGGAATTCGATTCTAAGATAGGAATTTAGTCAACATACCTCAATTGAGCTTCCTTAAACTTTTAAAATGCTCCGGAATTCTTAGCAACTTCATTCTATTTTAGAAATATAACAAGTTGAACTAAAAATAGGAAGATGATAATGATTCAAGCTCATTTGAGCATATTATCAAGCACTAGGTGTGCAGTGAGGTTTTGAAGGCCCTTTTAGGAAAGATTCCATCATTCCCCTAACCCATTCTCTACCATCATTAGCTTACAACCTTCCCACATTCTTTGATATCACATGCATGCACGATAACAACTCCCACACCCAAAAATCATCTTGCTAGGGTATGGATTCTTTCTTTTAAGATGAGGGCTTTCTTGATAATCTTCAAGGATTGAGCGAGAAGTGTTGGATATTAGGTTGAAGGTTACTCCCCACACTAAGCATTCTTTATCACTCTAAAAGTATCAGAAATATGCTCAAATATGGACCATGGCATATGTTTTAACGAGATAGGGTCAGGTTTAAAAACCACAAAAATAAAGCCCAGAGACAGGATCTGCGGTCGCATATGCGACCGCATAATGGATATGAGGTCCGCATATCGGCCGCACAATTTGGAGCCAAAACAACTGGAAAAATCTATCTGGGTCTGCTGTCGTTATGCGGCCTACAGACCTGTTCTGCGGTTGCATAATGCACCGCAGAACCTCCCTCCGCAAAAATCCCAAACATCGGTATTCGATCAGAGTGCAGCCCGCGAAATGGTTATGCAGTCGCATAATGGGCGGCGAAATTGACATCAAAAATGGCCCAGAAGACTGTCTCACTCTGCGGCCCGCAGAGTGATTATGTGTCCGCATAATGGGGAGCAGAAATGCCTATTTCTTCAAATATTTTCCTTCAACTCCCCAGCGCACTGTTCAATTATTAACCTCCACGCCAACCCCGGCATCACGAAACCCCATTTTTTTGGAAAAATTTCACGGGGCCTTACATAAACTACCCGGACATAGCATAATTAGAAGCTACGCACGGATTCTCGTCACCTCGTGCGCGCGTAGCCCCTACAATTAGCAACAATTATTAATTTAAATCACATATGGGGTAAATTTCCTCTTACAAGGTTAGACAAAAGACTTACCTCATCTCAAAATTCAGTTTCTGATCACAAATTTTGCGTTAAAGCCTCAACTTGGTGCCGAAAACTCTGAAACTAGCCAGATGTTATATAAAATAATTAATACATGCTTAACAATTAGAAATTAGAGTATTAGATTAATTATCCAACCCAAATTGATAAAATTCCTAAAATTCTCCTCGGACCCACGTGCCCGGATTCCGAAACTTTTCAGAGGAAATTGTTACCCATGATCGCAAGAACTCAAATATACAATTTTCATCCCATTCCTTAACCATTTTCGTGGTTAAAATCTCATTTTTATCAAAACCTAAATTTTTCATATAAACCCTTGATTTCCACAATTTACATGTTATAATCTACCCATAATCTATGTATTTAACTAACAATAGATGGAATTAAATTACCTCCTCCAAGTTGCAAGGTGAATACTCCTCTCAAAAAGCTTCAAAATCGCCCAAGAATGGAAGGAATGTGGCTAAAAATGGATGAGACCCGTTTTTAAGGCATTCTACCCAGCACTGCTGACCCCTTCTTCGTGAACGCGACAAGTGCCTCGCATTCGCGAATGCAAAATTCCACTGCCTCAAAAATGCCCTTCGTGAACGCGACAGTGGTCTCGCGAATGCGAAGGCTTGCCTGGTCTTCCCTTCGCGAACGTGTGAGCCCCTTCGCGAACGCGTAGGGTAATTTCACCCTGGTCCTAGCCCCTTATACACGAACGCGAATGCGTCACCTTTCACGCGAACACGAAGGGCAATTGCGCAGCCCCATATTTCCTTCATCGCGAACGCGAGAGTCCTTCCACGTTCGCGAAGAAGGAAACTAGAACTTGAATTTCTTATTTTTCCAACTTAGCTCCGGGTGGTTCAAAACTAGCTAGAGCCCTTTGGTGACCTCGTCCAAATCCTCTAACAAGTATATAAACATAATACGGACTTGATCAAACTCCCGAAACATGCAATTCAACAACGAAGCTAAGAATCGCACCCCAAAAACAAATTGGATCAAAATATGAACTTCAAGTTTCTAAATTCCTCCGAACGCACCGAATCATACTTATACTAATCGGAATGACACCAAATTTTGTGTGTTAGTCTTAAATCACCATACGGAACTATTCCCATGCTCCTAATTCCAAACGGACCTCAATTACTCTGAAACCTACTCCAAACCAAATTTAAAGAACTTTAAAACCTTCAAAGAGCCTACTTTCACTATTTGGCGCCAAAACGCTCCCGGGTCGTCCGAAACCCGATTCAAACATACGCCCAAGTCCAAAATTATCATACGAACCTATTGGAACCGTCAAATCTTGATTACGGGGTTGTTTTCTCAAAATGTTGACCAAAGTCAAACTTATCCTTTTTAAAGCCAACTAAGGACCCAAGTGTTCCGATTTCAACCCGAACCCTTCCAAATCCCAAACTAACCATCCCCGCAAGTCATATAATAGTAAAAGCACATAAGGGGAGTCTTATCTAGGGGAACAAGGTTCTAGAAGGCAAAACAATCGGTTGAATCATTACATTCTCCACATCTTAACAAATGTTCGTCCTCAAACGGGTTTAGAATTTTACCTGGAGTGCTGAATAAATGTGGATATCTGCTTTACATGTCCTCCTCAGACTCCCAAGTCGCTTCCTCGAATGGTCGGCTCCTCCACTGGACCTTTACTACAGAAATCTTCTTAGACCTCAACTGACGAACCTGTCTATCAACAATGGCAACTGGTTCCTTTTCATAACCCAAGATCTTATCTAGCTGAACTGTGCTGAAATCTAACACATGTGATAGGTCGACATGATACTTCCGAAGCGTAGATACATGGAAAACTGGATGAACTCCCGATAGACTGGGAGGAAACGCAAGCTCGTAAGCAACCTCCCCAACTCATCTCAACACCTCAAGTGGGCCTATAAACCTTGGGCTCAACTTTCCTTTCTTCCCAAATCTCATGATTCCCTTCATCGGCAAAACATTCAAGAGAACTTTTTCACCCACCATAAATGATAAATCACGCACTTTCTGATCCGTGTAACTCTTTTGTCTAGACTGTGTTGTACGAAGTCGCTCCTGAATTAATTTTACCTTTTCCAAGGCATCTTTCACCAAATCCGTACCATATAACTTAGCCTCGCCGGGCTCAAACCATCTGATGAGCGAACAACATCACCGACCATACAAAGCCTCAAATGGAGCCATCTCGATGCTGGATTGGTAATTGTTGTTATAAGCAAACTCGGCCAAAAGACAGAAACGATCCCACTGACCTCCGAAGTCAATCACACATGCCCTGAGCATATCCTCCAAAATCTTAACTGTCCGCTTCGACTGCCCGTCGGTCTGCGGATGAAAGGCTGTGCTGAGCTCTACATGGGTCCCCAATTCACTCTGTACTGCTCTCTAGAAATGTGACGTAAACCGAGGGCCTCTATCTGATATGATGGAAATTGGCACACCGTGCAACCGAACTATTTTCTGAATATAAATCTGGGCCAACCTCTTTGAAATATACGTAGTCACAACCGGAATTAAGTGTGCCGACTTGGTCAACCTTGCAACAATGACCCAAACTGCATCAAACTTCCGCAAGGTCCGCGGCAACCCAACTTCAAAGTCCATAGTAATGTGTTCCCATTTCCACTCTGGTATTGTCATCTGCTGAAGTAGGCCACCTGGCCTCTGGTGCTCATATTTAACTTGCTGGCAATTTAGGCACCTAGCTACATACTCAACTATGTCCTTCTTCATCCGTCACCACCCAAAGTGTTGTCCCAGATCACGATACATCTTTGTAGCACCTAGATGAATAGAATGCCGAGAACTGTGTGCTTGCTCTAGGATCTTTTCCGTCAGCCCATCCACATTAGGAACACATAGACGATTCTAGAGTCACAGAACACCATCCTTGCCAATAGTAACTTCCTTGGCACCACCCCGCAGTACTGTTTCTCGAAGGACTAATAAGTGGGGATAATCAAACTGGCGAGCCTTGATCTGCTCGAATAGTGAACACTGGGCAACAACACATGCAATACCTCAGCTCGGATCTGAAATATCCAGCCTCACAAGTTTTCTAGCTAAGGACTGAATATCCAAAGCTAATGGCCTCTCCTCTGCTGAAATAAAAGCGAAACTACCCATACTCTCCGCCTTTCTACTCAAGGCATCTGTAACTATTTTTGCTTTGCTCAGATGATACAAGATAGTAATATCATAATATTTTAGTAACTCAACCCATTTTTACTGCCTCAAATTTAGGTCCCTCTGTTTGAACAAATGCTGCAAACTGCAATGATCAGTTTAAAACTCACAAGACACCCCATAAAGATAAAGCCTCTAAATCTTAAGAGCGTGAACAATCGCAGTTAACTCCAAATCATGTACTGGGTAATTCTTCTCGTGGGGCTTTAGCTGACGAGAGGCATATGCAATAACTCGCCCCTCCTGCATCAATACACAACCCAAGCTGATGCGTGAAGCATCGCAATATACTAACATTGGTATTGTAGTCAATCTTGTCTTGAGCTTCTGAAAGCTTACCTCACAATCATTGGAGCATCAGAACGGAGCACCCTTCTGGGTTAATTTGTTCAAAGGGGCTGAAATAGATGAAAAACCCTCCACGAACCGACGATAATAGCCTGCTAACACTAGGAAACTCCTGATCTCAATTGCTGAAGTGAGACGATGCCAATTCTAAACTGCCTCGATCTTTTTGTGATCAACTTTAATACCCTCGCCCGACATAATATGCCCCAAAAATGCTACAGAGTCTCGCCAAAACTCACACTTGGAGAACTTAGCATATAGCTTTTGTTCCCACAAGGTCTGAATCACCACACTCATATGCTGCCCGTGCTCCTCCTTACTACGTGAGTAGATCAAAATGTCATCAATGAAGACAATGACAAACGAATCAATATATGGCCTGAACACCCTGTTCATCAAAACTATAAATGATGTCAGGGCGTTAGCCAATCTGAAGGACATCACCAGAAATTCATAATTACCATATCTAGTCCGGAAAGCAGTGTTCGAAACATCAGAATCTTGAATCTTCAATTGATGGTACCCCGATCTCAAGTCAATCTTAGATAACACCCTAACACCCTGCAACATGTCAAATAGATCATCAAGACGCGGCAACCGGTACTTATTCTTAATGGTAACTTTTTTCAATTGGCGATAATCAATACACATCCGCATAGTTCCATCCTTCTTCTTCACGAATAATACTGGTGCACCCCATGGCGAGACACTCGATATGACGAACCCTTTGGCTAGTAACTCCTCAAGCCGCTCTTTTAACTCCTTTAACTCTTTCGGAGCCATGCGATACGGTGGGATAGATATAGGCTGGGTACCTGGATCCAAGTCAATATAGAAGTCAATATCACGATCTGGTGGCATGCCAGGAAGGTTAGAAGGAAACACATCGGAGAACTCTCGGACTATGGGCACTGAATCAATCGCCGGAGTCTCTGCAGTAGTGTCCCTAACATAAGCCAAATAAGCCAAACAACCCTTCTCGCCCATGTGTCGAGCCTTCAGAAAGGAAATAACCCGACTAAATATACTGACAAACGAACCCTTCCATTCCAATATAGGCAACTTTGGCATCGCCAAAGTAATAGTCTAAGCATGGCAATCTAGGATGTCATGATATGGAGATAACCAGTCCATGCCCAGAATGATCTCGAAGTCGGTCATCTCAAGTAGCAAAAGGTATGCTCTAGTTTCATAACCACAGAATGTAACAATGTAGGACTAGTAGATCCGATCCACAATAACAGAATCTCCCACATGAGTGGACACATAAGAAGGAGTACCCAAGTACTCACGAGAAACACCCAGGAAATGAGAAAATAGAAATGACACATAAGAATATGTAGACCCTGGATCAAATAATACCGAGGCATCTTTGCCGCAAACAGAAATAGTACCTGTGATCACGGCATCTGAGGCCTTTGCATACGGTCTGGCCAAAAAAGCATAGAACCTAGCTGGTGCGCCACCTGACTCGCCTCCACCTTGCTGGCCTCCACCTTTAGGATGACCCCTACCCACCTTCCCTCCGCCTCTGGGCGGCTGGACAACTGGTGGAGCAACTGGTGCAGTAATCACAGTCTGCTGACCCTGCTGCACTGGACTACCCTGAAGCCTGGAGCAGAATCTCTGCATGTGACTGAAATCTCCACACTCGAAACAACCCCTCGGTAAGAACTCTCTGGCATAGCACTGAAATAAGGTCGCACTGGAGCACCCCGAGGAGGCGGTGGTGCTGGGTATAGGGGCCTGCTGGACTGACCTCTCATGAACTGACCTTTAACCCCAAGACGGGCCAACTTTGAACTCTCTAGAATATCTAAACCGCTTATCTCTCATTACCTGCTCTCGGCTACACTGACACACCCCCTCAATCCTCCGGCTATCTCCACAACCAACTCATATGAAGTCCAAATCTCAACCTCTTGGGCCATAGTGGCCTGAATGCCAGTGTGCAAACCCGCAACAAACCTCTATACTCTCACTGCATCAGTAGGTAGTATTATAAGTGCATGGCGAAACAACTCAGAGAATATCGCCTCATAGTCAGTCACTCACATCTGACCCTGCTAGAGCTGCTCAAACTCAGAGAACATCGCCTCATAGTGCTCAACTCTATGAGGCCTGCTCATAACTTGTGAGACCTACGTGAACCTAGTGCTCTGATACCATGTTCTCACGACCTAATTTTACCTATAGGTCGTGATGGCGCCCAGCATAACAGCTAGTCAAGCCAACTAGTAAATTAAACATATATTTTCTCTTTTAATAAAGTTCGGAGTAATTAAACTCTTCTTACTTTCAAGATTTAAGAAAAATAAAAAAATATCTAATTAAATAAAACCAAGAAAGTACTTAATCTAGAATTCTACTAGTGTGTGTGCCAAAACCTAGTGTCACAAGTATATGAGCATCTAGTATATTATACAAAAGAAATCCAAAAAACACAAAATAGACAGAAAACAAATACAAAGGGAGACACTAGGTGCTGCGGAACGGCTCAGGAGAAGCAACTCACCACTAGGCCTCGGGATAGCATGTGTGCGCACTGGTAGGACTGCCTAAGGTTCCTGCCTAAGATCCTGCACAAAAAGTGCAGCAAGCGTAGCATGAGTACGTAAACAACGTGTACCCAGTAAGTATTAAGTCTAATCTTGAAGAAGTAGTGACGAGAGGTCGACTTTGACACTCACTATGGGTCAATAATATTAACATAGAAATATTTAAATAGACATGGTTTATGTGAATAACAATAATTCTCTTAACAAGCAGGAATTAATAATTCTTTCAAATTCAATAATTTCCAATTAATCAATTATCTTCACAAGCTGCAATAGGATGTCAAGGTATCGTGTAATTATTATTATTAAGCATGATTTCTGCTGAGGTCGTACGGACCGATCCAGAGTGTCGTGTACACTGCTGAGGGAAGTGCGGAACGATCCATAGATGTATCTATACTACCGAGGCGTTCGGCTCGCTCCACAAGAAAGGAGGACATTATCTTATGAACCTCTAGAATGAGAAGTTATTATAAGGCAAACACATAAGGATGTAAAATTTCTATTAACAATCAAGTAATTTGCACAAAAATTCAAGTATGTGAAATTTCGGTCTTTTACTATTTCCTCTAACAATTTCCAATATAATTCTAGTACTTTAATTAAATAAAGGATGCAATTATTGCAAGTAATTCATGATTTGAGTCCTAAACTACCCAGACATAGCATAATTAGTAGCTACGCACCGACTCTTATCACCTCGTGCGTACGTAGCCCCCATAATTAGTAACAATTATTAATTTAAATCACCTATGGGATAAATTTATTCTTACAAGGTTAGACAAGATACTTACCTCGTCTCAAAGTTCACTTTTCGGTCACAAATTTTACTTTAAAGCCTCAACTTGGTGCCGAAAAATCCGAAACTAGCTATATGTTATATAAAATAATTAATACATGCTTAACAATTCAAAATAAGAGTATTAGATTAATTATCCAACCCAAATTGATAAAATTCCTAAAATTCACCTCGGACCCACGTGCCCGTATTTCGGAAATATTCGGAGGAAATCGTTACCCATAATCTCAAGAACTCAAATATACAATCTTCATCTCATTCCATAACCATTTCCGTTGTTAAAATCTCATTTTTATCAAAACCTAGGTTTCTCATCTAAACCCTTGATTTCCACAATTTACATGTTGTAATCTACCCATAATCTATGTATTTAACTCACAATAGATAGAATTAACTTACCTCCAAGTTGCTAGGTGAATTCTCCTCTCAAAAAGCTCCAAAATCGCCCAAGAATGGAAGAAATGGGGCTAAAAATGGCTGAGCCCCATTTTTAAGGAATTCTGCCCAGCACTGCTGACCCCTTCTTCGCGAAGGAGAAATTCTACGGCCTCAAAAATGCCCTTCGCGAACGCGAAGGCTTGCCTTGTCTGCCCTTCGCGAATGCGTGAACCCCCGGGACCTCGTCCAAAGGAGCCAACAAATGTGTAAAAATAATACAGACTTGCTCGAACTCTCGAAACACACAATTCAACAACGAAGCTTAAAATCGCACCACAAAACCGAATCGGATCAAAATATGAACTTCAAGTTTCAAAATTTCCCCGAATGCGCCGAATCATACTTATACTGCTCGGAATGACACAAAATTTTTCTTGTAAGTCTTAAATCACCATACAGAACTATTACCATGCTCCGAATTCCAAACGGACATCAATTATTCCGAAACCTACTCCAAACCAAATTTAAAGAACTTTAAAACCTTCAAAGAGCCAACTTTCACTATTTGGTGCCGAAACACTCCGGGGTCGTCCGAAACCCGATTCAAACATACGCCCAAGTTCAAAATCATCATACGAACCTATTGAAACTGTCAAATCCCGATTCCAGGGTTGTTATCTCAAAATGTTGACCGCAGTCAAACTTAGCCTTTTTGAAGCCAACTAAGGAACCAAGTGTTCCGATTTGAACTCGAACCTTTCAAAATCCCGAACTAACCATCTTCGTTAGTCATATAACGGTAAAAGCACATATGAGGAGTCTTATCTAGGGGAATAGGGTTCTTGAAGGAAAAACAACATGTTGGGTCGTTTCAAAATTGATTCAGAATTAGCCTAAAAGACCTTTAGGCACAAGATTTAAACATGGAAATTTAATATAGTCATAGACAAGAATAAGTAGAGCATAGCCTTCATATGAAAGTTTTAACACGAAGACCTAGTGAAAACAACATAATAGAATAGGTTTATGATCAAGCAATCACTTAGTAGAGGATAAGAAAACTGGAACATGCTGAATATTAGTTACAATACCAGTAGAACTTATAGTAAACAGAAGACATGTCATTTTTCAAATTAATAGGACAGACAAGCATCAAACCTTGTATTAGTTGGCCACATATAGGCAAAAATGTTGATTATGAGATTTACTTTAAAAGTATTAACTAATACTAAAAAACAAAGGATTGAGCAAGTCAGGAAAATCACACAATAGAGTTACAAATAGCATGGGAACAGGTCATAGCTAAAATTAGAACTCTAGGAAGATAAAAGTTGGGCATGAATATCTCAACAGGAATTAGAACACATTTTGGGCATGAGTTGGCTATCATAATAGTACATAACAGGGCAAGGAACCAAACTCAGAATAAGAAACAGGTATAAGTAACCAAATATTCATAAGCATAATGATTAGAAATTATTCAGGTTGGACACACCTAATGAGCATGCATTAAGGCTTGCATATTAGGCTAAGTATTTAGATAGACTCGCAGAGAAATAGCAAATTATGCATAAAAGATTCAACATGAAGAAAGCAATTTGAGCAAGAACATAGTTTCATAAGGGTTTTGGTACAAGAAATCAAAACAAAGTTCAACAACCATTAATCAGATTTCAATTACGAATCATGCAGACATCATGAATCAATTTAGCTATCCACATGTGAGTTAAAATCAGAACTCGCATAGAATTGAAGCTAGGGGAACTACAGAGTAGTGCTAAAACAAGTAGAATTGTATACGGAGGAAATAATATTAAAATTCAATCAGGCAAATCCAAATAGCACTAATGCACATAACACGAACACAAACAGAAAAACATAGAAGTGCGAGAGTATAAGGCACTAACAATTGTAGACAAACTAAACAAAGGATGGAAAACTCAAAAATCATCGGAATAGCTGTGATTATTGAAGGACAGTAAAACCTCAACTCACCAGGGCTTCAGAGTTCACAGGAACCTCAAAATGGACTCCTAGCGGTGCTTGCACCGGAGGAAGGTGAACAAAATTTGGTGGACTTGGCTTTCAGCCAGCCGAGAGCTCAATTTCAAAATAGTACATAATAAAATGCTAGTGAAAGAATAGTTCTTAAGGTGATTTAAAGTCTGTCCAAAAGGGAAATTTGGGAGGGGTTATAGAAATCGAGCAAGCAAACATGGAAAATAGTTAATCAAACAAAAATAAGGAAAGAAAATCACATGCAATCGATAATAGAACTAGTAAAGGAATAAATTGAAATTTCAAACCCTAGTTCGATGGAAATCAAAGATTGGCCGAGGATCTTGGTAATCGAACCCGTATAATCTAGTAGTGAGTGTATATAGATGAAATATCATCTAAGTCTCTAAGATTGAGGACGATTGTTCATAACTCAAGGCCTGGTACTTGCCAAGAATAGGCGAGTACTAGGTGAAGTCAAAATCATGTAAGTAACAAGATGACAGAACGTATAAGGTAAAGGAATCATGGATTGATTCCATTTTGGGGCCGGATTCGGAGAGGATTTGAGGGTATGGCTGCTAGGGTTTCTCATAGACGAGTGGAATGGAGAGGTTTCAGAGGCGGCTATTTAGGTGGGAATGTACCTAAGGTTTAGGTTAGGGGGATATAAGGAAGGGTAGGGAATTGTTATGGGTCGTTGATCATTTGAGATCAACGACCGGTATCGACAGGGAATGGGGCGGGTTGTTTAAACGGGTCGCAACCGAGTTATTTAAAAGTGGGTGGTTTGATTTGGTCTGGGGAGTTATTGGGCTAAGGTGGGGTGTTTGGGCTGGCAATTAATCCGAAAAATGGCCTGGTTTGGGCCAGCTTTAATAAATAAAGGAATTAAGGAAAACAAAATTAATAAAAATTATCTAAATAAGTGTAAAAAATATTATTGAAGAAAATAATCATTTTAAAATAATATCTAAAGGTTGTAAATATATAAAAGTTATTTTGACTTTGAATAAAATATTAAAATGCAATTAATCGCAAAAATGTGTAAATAGCACAAACAATGCAAATGAAATTATATAAAATGAAATAAAATATTGTAAAGAATATATGTTGTTTTAAATAATAAATTTGGGTGATTAAAGCATCACAAAATAATTTAAAGGGGTAATTAATACATATTCAAGTAATTTAAATGCAAAACAATCAATTTTAAAGCTTTAAAAATTATGGAAGATTATAGAAAATACTTGTATGACTCTTGTATATTGAGTAATGATGCAAAAATGATGTTTTGAAAGTATATATATTTTTTGAAAAATATGAGGGAAATATTGGGTATCAACAGCTGCCCCTCTTTATCCGAGAATGATGAAAGAGTTATCGGGTAAAGAAAGTGATGACCAATTTTGTCCGAAGTGCGTGAGGAATGATGTGTTTTGAAAAACGTGGGGCCAAACCCTAGTTCTTGAGTTGTCTACATATCACTAGTGTTACGAGAATCATGCCGTGTGTAGTTCTGGATTCAACGGCGAACGAAACCGATGGAGTTGTTATAAGATTGGTCGTGTGTTTCGAAAAAGGATTTTTTGAGTAGGATAGTGTCGTGAGTAACATATAATTTCAGGTGGGGTTATGAATGCAAATTGAATGTTACGGATGTGCAAGGTAGATATTTGAACGGTTATAGAACAAAAGGTAATCAATTACTAATCATCGGTTGCGTTTGAGGTGATCGAAGTATGTGAACGTTGTGAACGCAAACTGGAGCGAGAATTACTCTTGTTTGTAGAACGGTCACCTCCCGAGTTATCTGCAAAACTTAAAATGCGATGCATGCGAATATATATGGGTTATTGCGAAAATTTAAACATGATGCAAATTCACTTCGAATCATAAGAGTTGTCTTTGGAAGATGCGGATGATGTCCTTAGACTATGATGTCCTTAGACTATGATGTCCTGGGCCATAAAGTGTTTGATAAGGAATTTGCAGACAATGAAATGATGTCCTCGGGCCATGAGGATAGTGCCTATGGACTATGACACCTTTGAATAATGATGTGCAATTTCGATAGATCCTGAGGCCATGGCGTGGTATCTTCAGGCTATGAGGATGGTGCCTTTGGAATATGACGCCTTCAGACAATGTGGCGGTGTTTCAGCCCATGAAATGCAAGTGTGTGGTAATATCGATCGCTTGATCAAGGAAACAAGTGATGCTTAGTCATTCGCTAAAACGAGACAAGACAAGGCTTAGTCTTATTTGAGATGAGGGCAACGCTTAGCCCATTGCGAAGAAAAGAGATAATGCTTAATCTTTTGCAGTGTAGCAGAGACAGAGTTTAGTCTTATGTAAGGGAAGGAGATGCTTAGCCTTATGAATTAATGGAGGCAGTGCTTAGCCTTGTGAGAGAAAGAGAGACAGTGCTTAGTCTCATGCGAGGAAGGCAGTGTCTAGCCTTATGCAATAATGTAGACAGTGCTTAGTCTCATATGTGGAAAGGAAATGCTTAGCCTTATGCAATAAAGGAATTCAGTGTTTAGCCTTATGTAGTAATGGAGACAGTGCTTAGTCTCATGCAAGGAAAGGCAATTCTTAGCCTTATGTAATAATGGAGGCAGTGCTTCGCCTCATGCAAGGAATGGAGACAATACTTAGTCTCATGCAAAGAAAGAAAGTACTTAGCCTTATACAATAATGGAGACAGTGCTTAGTCCCATGCAAAGAATGGAGACAGTGTTTAGTCTCATGTAAGGAAAGGCAATGCATAGCCTTATGCAATAATAGAGACAGTGCTCATTCTCATGCAAAGAATGGAGACAGTGTTTAGTCTCATGCAAGAAAGGCAATGTTTAGCCTTATGCGGTGATGAGGGCAGTGCTTAGCCCTATGCAAGAAGAGCAATGATTGAATGCGAGAGGGAAAAGTATTTCTTAGCTTGATGCATTTGCGTTTGGCGACTTTTGTCGGTGTGAAGATAGTGATCTTGTTGTCTATATATATTTGCGGATGTTTTTGTTACGTCCATCGTGCCTGCATCCAAAGAAAAATCGTGAGTTTGGAGGGGGGAAAGTTGGTTTGTGCTCTCGATTCCTTTCTTTGCCTTTTCTCTTGTCTTGAGGTCTTGCTTGACTCACCCCGGGTAGCGTCTGACTATTGTAGAAAAATACAAATTTTGAAAACATGCATTTGTGATAAATCATTTGTAGTTATTTGAAATATGTGATAATTACTAAGAGTAAACAATTTTGATGAATTGGCGACTGTGACACGCTTTTGAGACATTGCAACCTCCTTAACTCGAAATTTTAAGGATGCTCCTCAAAATTTTGCCCTAGTTTAAATGCATACTTCTGACGATACATTCCTTGGAAATTAAACATAATGAGATAGGGCGAGCTCGAGATCTTGCCCCAGTTTATGACCATAGGGGGAATGAAGATTTTATTATGACGTGACCGAACCTACAGGGTTGCCTACGTATCCCCTCTTAAATGGAAATCAAGTCAAGCATAGTTCAGGTTACATAAAATAGAAAGTGCGAACATAATCTTAAACATAACATCTCTTGACTGCATATGAATTGATAGGTTTTGGCCATATATCTCCATCCATCTCTACAAGTATAAGTGCTCCTCCTATTAGTACTCGGTTAACCATGTAAGGGCCTTGCCAGTTGGGTGAGAATTTCCCCTTTGCTTCATCTTGATGTCGGAAGATCCATTTAAGTACCAGTTGCCCCGGTGTGAATTGCCCTGACCTAACCTTTTTGTTGAAAGCTCTTGCCATTCTATTCTGGTAGAGTTTACCGTGACACAGTGCGTTCATTCTTTTACCATCAATGAGAGCTAGTTATTCATACCGGTTCCTTACCTATTCTACCTTGCTGAGTTCGGCTTCTTGTATTATTCTTAAGGAAGGGATTTCCACTTCAGCGGGAATAACGACTTCAGTATCGTAAACAAGTGGATATGGAGTTTCCCCAGTTTATGTACGAATTGTGGTTTGATACCCGAGTAAAGCAAATGGTAGATTTTCATGCCATTGTTTGAAATTTTCCACTATTTTCCTCAGTATCTTCTTGATGTTCTTATTGGCAGCTTCTATGACTCCATTCATTTGCGTCCTGTATGATGTGGAATTCCGATGCTTGATCTTGAATGTTTCACACATGGCTTTTATCATATCACTATTGAGATTGGCGGCATTTTCAGTGATGATTGACTCAGGTAATCCAAATCGACAAACAATGCGATCTCTGACAAAATCTGCTATGACTTTCTAAGTCATAGTCTTATAGGACGCGGCTTCAACCCATTTTGTGAAGTAGTCTATAGCCACCAAAATGATCCTATGTCCATTTGAAGCAGCAGGTTCGATTGGTACGATGACATCCATGCCCCAAGCAGAGAAAGGCTAGGGCGAATTCGTTACATTGAGTTAGTTGGGCGGCACTTGTATCATATCAGCATATATCTAGCATTGGTTACATTTTTGAACATATTTTATGCAGTCTGTCTCTTATAATCTTCTTGGCCAAAACCAAACCGTTCATGTGTGGTCCGCAAGTTCCGTCATGTATTTATTTAAGCAATCTAGATGCCTCATATCGCAGTAATCCCAAATTAGGAGTCCTTCTGTACAGAATTCCTCCACTTTGAAAGAAATGATTGGCCAATCTTCGAAGCGTGCACTTCTGAATGTGTGTAGCATTCTCTGGATATTCTCCCTTTTCCAAGTACTCCTTGATATCGTGGAACCCCAAGTTTCTGCCAAACGCTTCTTCAACATGAGCATAATAAGCTGGCTACTTCCTATTGGGATAGGATCAATGAAATTCTTGTCTGGATATTTTATCATGGAAGACAAGGTGGCTAATGCATCTGCAAATTCATTCTGAATCCTTGGAACATGCTTGAATTCTATTTTTGTGAACATCTTGATCAGCTCTTGTACACAATGAAAGTATGGAAATATTTTTGTATTCTTAGTAGCCCATTCTCCTAGAACCTGGTGCACCAATAGATCTGAATCTCCGATTACCAGCAACTCCTGAATGTTCATGTTGATGGCTAACTTGAGTCCTAAGATGCAGGCCTCGTATTCTGCAATATTGTTGGTGCACGGGAACCTGAGTTTTGTGGATACTAGGTAATCTTGACCAGTTTATGATACTAAGACATCTCCGATTCCCACTTCCTTGAAGTTTTCTGCTTCGTTGAAGAACATCCTCCAATCGTCGTATGCTTCGGTAATATCTTCTTCAGCAAATGATACCTCTTCATCGAGAAAATACCTCTTCAGTGATTCGTATTCTCCGTCTATGGGATTTTCTGCCAAATGATCAGCCAATGCTTGCCCTTTGACTGTCTTCTGAGTTTAATAGATGATGTTGAACTCACTCAGCAATATCTGCCACTTTTCTTACTTACCCGTAGGCATGGGCTTCTGAAAGATATATTTTAGCGGATCCATCCTTGATATGATATATGTAGTGTACGCACAGAAATAATGTCTTAACTTCTAGGCTATCCATGTCAAAGCACAGCAGGTGCGTTCCAACAAAGAGTACCTGGCTTCGTAAGGCGTGAACTTCTTGCTGAGATAATATATCGCCTGCTCCTTCCTCCCAGTTTCATCATGTTGTCCTATAACGCAACCAAAGGCCCCATACAACACAGACAGATAAAGCAAAAGAGGTTTTCCTGGTTCTGGTGGGACCAACACGGGTGGTTTAGATAAAATACTCCTGGATTTGTCGAAGGCTTTCTGTCATAATTCAGTCCATCTTGTTGCAGCATCTTTCCTCAGCATTTTGAAGATTGGCTCAGATATCACCATTGATTGTGCTATAAAATGGCTGATATAATTAAGGGGCCCTAGAAAACGCATCACATCTTTCTTATCCTTTGGCAGTGGCAAGTCCTGGATAGCTTTGATTTTTGACGGGTCTAGCTCAATTCCTCGACGACTGATGATGAAAACTAACAATTTTCCAGCAGGGATTCCGAAGGCACATTTTGCAGGGTTCAACTTCAAGTTGTATTTTTGAAGCCGATTAAAAAATTTCTTCAGGTCTGCTATGTGATCCGAACTCCTTTTAGATTTGATTATAACATCATCCATGTACACCTCTATTTCCTTGTGTATCATGTTGTGGAAGATAGTCTTCATGGCCCTCATGTAGGTGGCCCCATAATTCTTCAAACCAAACGGCATCATTTTGTAACAACATATTCCCCATGGCATGATAAATGCGATCTTTTTGGCATCCTTTTCATCCATCCAAATCTTATGGTATCCTGCGAAGCAATCCACAAAGGATTGGAGTTCATGCTTGGCACAGTTGTCAATTAGTATGTGTATGTTAGGCAGTGGGAAATCATCCTTAAGACATGCTATGTTCAGATCTCGGTAATCGACACATACTCTAACTTTCCCATCTTTTTTTGGAAACGACACAATGTTATCTAACTAGGTCGCGTATTCGACCGCTCGGAGAACCTTGGCTTTAATGTGTTTGGTGACCTCATCTTTTATCTTCAAACTCATATTCGGCTTGAACTTTCTGAGCTTCTATTTTACCGGTGGACATATGGGATTGGTAGGTAGCTTGTGAGCTACTATGGATGTTCTCAACCCAGTCATATCGTCTTAGGACCATGCGAAAATACCCTCACATTATTTTAGAAAACTGATATACTCTTCCTTTTCTGTTGGTGATAGATGGATTCTTATGCGAGTTTCCTTGACTGTTTCATAATATCCTAAGTTAACGACCTCAGTTTCCTCCAAATTAGACTTTGGTTTGTTTTCAAAATTCTCTACTTCTATGACAATTTTCTCAGGTATTACATCATCCTCTAGATCTTCCGAATCATTGTCCTTATGTTGCTTTTTCTCATTACATGTCACAGTGGTAGGTTCATCAGGATATGTAATAACTATGCTGAAAAGAATGTAGAAAGATAATAATAAATATGAAAAGAAATAATGCATTAATAAAACTTTTAAAATGTCAACACGTACTACTCGATGGTTCGAGTAATTATTTCAAATATAATTCTGAAAAATGTCTTAAATGCTCAAAACAATTTAAAAATAAGACATGCTAATTTGCCAGGCTACCTAGGAACTCGGCGAGCCCGGGATGGTGCGACCGTCCAATTCTTGAGAACAACTCCCTCTTCTATTCTGTGAATGGTAAGGTCTTCCTCCTCATTCTCCTCAACAACTGCACTGCAGTCCATGTCTTCTTCGTCTAGAAACAACTTCCTCATACCGACCAAGATCTCTTCTTCCTCGAATCCCCACATCATGTCAGCCTGATGGAATATCTGGTGCATAATTGGTATGGGTTGTTCCAGCGGATAGTAATCGGCGTGCCAAGGCGGTGTCCAATTCTGATATTCTTGCATAGTATATTCATATCCGAGTCCAAAGGTCATGCCATGATACTGTAGTTGTATGGATTTAGTGATCCCCTGAATCTTTTTTCCGAGATCCTTTCCTGGTTCATATCCCGTCCATAACAATATGACTTCTATCTTGCTGCTCCACCATCGATCCATTTCAATTACGTTAATCGTTTAATGCGATGATATATTTCTCCGCCCAACTTCCTTATGCTTTCGATGACTAGAACGGTCTGATTGGTGTAAATAGGGTTGCTTCTATCTCCATGAATGATCACCTCCTGGTGATTCCACTCGAACTTCACGGCCTGGTGCAGAGTAGAAGCCACTACCCCAGCTGCATGTATCCATGGTCATCTCAACAATAGGTTGTAAGTAGCCGATATATCTAGCACTTGGAACTCATTCCAAGAATAACAACTTCAAGTAAAGAATCCAACGGTTAAATAATAAATATGGAATAAATGGAATAAGAACTTCAACTAAACATGTAGAGCAATTAACAAGTAAGAGATAAAACAAGTAGAGCATGAAGGAATCTACATAGCTAAACCCGGTAAATTTTCACATTTAGCCCGTGCACACACTCGTCACCTTGCGTACACGGCTTCCACACATCACAATTATCACAAAACAACACCAATCCTAAGGGGCAATCCCCCCACACAAAGTTAGGCAAGACACTTACCTCAAAATACACTAACTCTTGAGCTTCTGAAAGCTCTCCTCACACTCATCCGACCACCTGAATGGAGCACCCTTTTGGGTCAATTTGGTCAAGGGCGACGCAATAGATGAAAATCCCTCCACAAAGTGACGGTAATAACCCTCCAAACCAATAAACCTCCTAATCTCCGTGGCTGAGAATGGTCTATGCCAATTCTGCACCGCCTCTATCTTCTTCGGATCCACCTGAATACCCTCGCTGGACATCATGTGTCCCAAGAATGCTACTGAACTGAGCAAAACTCACACTTGGAGAACTTTGCATAAAGCTTCTCCTCCCTCAATCTCTGTAATACAATCCTCAAATCCTGAGCGTGCTCCTCTTGGCTACGAGAGTACACAAGGATGTCATCAATGAATATAATGATGAATGAGTCCAAATAGGGCTGGAATACACTGTTCATCAAATGCATGAATGCTGTTGGGGCATTGGTCAGCCCAAAAGACATCACCAAGAACTCATAATGGCTATATCAGGTCCTGAAAGCTGTCTTAAGAATATCTGAATCTCGAATCTCAGGTTAGTGATAACCGGACCTCAAATCATTCTTGGAGAACACCCTCGCTCCCTAAAGTTGGTCGAAGAAATCATCAATACGAGGTAAAGGATACGTGTTCTTGACTGTGACCTTGTTCAACTGCCTGTAATCAATACACATTCTCATGGAACCATCCTTCTTTTTCACAAATAGAACCGGTGCACCCCAAGGTGACACACTAGGCTGAATAGCCTTCACATTCATGCTTCCCATTCGTATCTCGTGCAGGACCTTACCTAATCTCTTCAGAGTGGTTAGTGGACATATGTTCAGACTAACACCTCCATCTATCAGGACCCTGGCAATGAACTTGTCATCGAATTGCACTGCGATGTGCAATGCCTTGTTGTGACTCAGTCCTTCTGGTGGTAACTCATCTTCGTGGAAAGTGATTTTGTGGCTCTCTAATACCTGTCTGAGCATGTTATACATATCTCCACTAGTGATGCCGACGGGTACATAAGCTTCACTTAACACCTTTATCAAAGCATTCTTGTGCGCATCTAAGTTTTGCAACAGTGATAAGATGGATATCTGACCAGGAGTCCTATTCAGGTGGTCAACAACAAAGTATTCCCTTGCTTGTATCTTCCTCCAAAGATCGTCAGTTCCAGTCTCAACAACAGGCGGCGTAGGTGCATCTTCCTTGCTTGTTCCTCCCAGATTCTCAGGTGTCTAGTCATACATTGCACGACACATGTTTCTTCCATTTTCGCTTTTTCCTTTTTTCTTGCTTCCGCAACAAAATCCCACGGGATGGCATCAGGCTTGTAAGATGGTGCGAGAGCTACCATTAGAGTGAAGGGTGTAGATACCTCAACTTCAAATGACGCCTGGGTTTGTACCACAACTAGCGTGAGGGTGACCGGAGATGTTTTAGGAGCGTCTCCCTCTCAAATGAGTCCAATGGACCCTTCCTGATCCTACTCTTCATCAGTTTCTATCTCGTTCACTCCCTCACTTCTATGATCCGGGGGAGGGTTATTGCGGACGTTCGGTGCAGCTTCCTTTGCTTGTATAGCCATAGTGTTGATCAGCGTCTGAATCTTGTCTTTCAATGTGTGGCTATCCTCAATGGTATGATCCTTCATGCCTTAATTATAAGCTCTTGTTTTGTTAGGGTTGATCCATTGGGAAGGATTTTCCACAACAACAACAGGAATAGGGGTGACGTAACTAGCGGCCTTTAGTATTTCATACAATTGGGTTATGGGTTTAGCAATTGGGGTGTATTGTCTAGGAAATCTGCGTTCAAAATTTGGACATGGCTTTAGGTAGCTTTGGCGAGCGGGTTGAGGTGAATGGTAATATGCAAGTTAAGTGTTATAGGTATGGTAGGTGGTGGTAGGGTATTGGTATTTTGGGGGTGAGGGTTGATATGTTAATAGAGGTATTTAGTATGTGAGGGGTGACTTAGGGCCCTGGGCTACCATCATGGCACCTACTTCTTTCTTCTTTGAAATACCTCATGATTGCAAAACTTTATTTGTAGCCTGTAGCACCTCAAAATTAGTTACTATCGCACTCTTGATTCCTTCTTCTATTCTTTCCCCTAACTTTATGATGTCTGAGAACTTATGATTTTCGATGAACATTAACCATTCATAATATTGCGGATCTTGTGCTCTAACAAAGAACTTGTTCATTTGTTCTTCTTCAAGTGCTGACCTTATCTTTGCGACCTCTGATCTCCAATGAGTAGCATACTCGTGAAAGGTTTCTGTCGACTTCTTCTTGAGGTTTTGAATGTAGAAAATGACTGACGCATTTTTCGTGTTGAACCTGAATCTGTCCATGACATCTGATGCCATACTTACCCAATTAGCCCACTTCTTTGGATTTTGACTGATATACCAAGACAAAGCGTCTCATGTAAGGATTTGCATGAATAATTTCATGCGGATTTGTTCATTCTTACCCACTGCTACAAGCTTGTCACAATATGTTCTTAGATACACCTTCGGATCACCAGTGCCATCGAACATTTCGAACTTTGGAGGTTTGTAACCCTCTGGCAGTTCCACATCTGGCTGAATACACAGATCTTCGTAATTCAAACCTTTAACGCCTTTCCCACCTTCAACACTCTCAACTCTCCCTATGAGTTACTTGAGTTCCTCCGCCATGTTTCTAATGAGCAGGTCCTTCTCATTCGGTTCAGGTATGTATAGGGTTTGTTGTGGGGTATGGGGTAACATTTCTACATATATCGGATTGCTTTGATGAGTCACTGGAACTTGGGTATATGGGTGATTGTTGGTTGCATTTTGGGGATCGAGAGTAGGTTGTGGTGCATTTTGTGGAGTGTTGAGTAGTTTGCGGGTATTTAGTTGGATGATGGTGATGTTTCTGAGGGGTTTGCACTGGTGGTGGGTTAAGGTTTTGGGGAGGTGCGGGATTATGATACTTGTGTGGTGCTGGAGGATTTGGAGCCATGGGTGGTGGTTTCTAGTTTTGGGTAGTCGTGTTTTGCTGGTTGATGTTGGGAACATTGAGAGTAAAGGTTTGCCAGATTTCGGACCTGCTCAAGCTCGCCCTGTAGTTCAAAGATTTTCTGCTCCAAACATAAGACCAACTCGTTCTGCCCCGGAGTACTTCTTCCATCTGAAGTATCAACATTTTCCGCCACAACAACATTGTCTTTCCGGATACCACCTAAATCATCCATTTTCCCTTTTCCCTTTATTTTGCTTTTCGGATTGCTAGGTGGAGGAGGAGGTGGAGGACCTCTGGATCTAGTGTGGTATATTGATGATGCCAGTATGCACGAACAAACCTTTGGGGATGGGAATAATCAGAAACAAAGAAAAGGCAAAAGGTAACCAAGTCAGTAAGGTAAAATAAAAGAGTGTTCGCAATATTTAAACATGTTTCACAAAGTCATGCAATAATTCATGTCCTAATTTGGGGACCTCATCGTGCCTAATTTAGGCCTAAGCGACACATAGACTTGGATAAAATTGGTGTCAATTTTTGCTTCATTTCATTAATGCAAAAATGAGCCAAAACAATCTTTTACTAAACCGACAATAAAATAATAAAGTTACTAATGACATTTAGCCTTATTACATCAAAATCTAATCTAAGTTAGAAAGCAGTAAAGAACATCATCTCCTAATCCACTTGGTCCCTGAAGGACCTTCTCCATGCTTGGCTCTTTTCACCCCATCAATCATGTTTCCCAATCGTCGTCCATGCCTTGACAATCCGAAAGTCTCTTTCTCATATTCCCTTCTAGCTCCATCGGTCCTTGTTCCAGGTATTCCAATCATTTTGTTGACTTAGTGGCAATCTCCTTCCATTCCCTTATCGCCTCCATGTTCACTTTGTGCTGCTCCAGATATTTAGCTTCGGACTTGAACACCCTTTTGCGTAGCGTCTTGTACTTTACTTGTGCCTCAACCACTTCATCTATGATCCTATCCTTCAGAGTGACTCATGGTTTGATGTCCCCAGCTACGTCGTCTTCCAGCCATGATACATAGTAGTACATATGACCGGCGTGATACTTGTCTAGCTCAATAGTTTCTCCTTTCACAATGATGTTTTGGTTCCATATGTGTTGCGCTTCGAACTTGAACGGGGTGACATCTTTCTTGAAATATGGCTTGAACTAGACCATGTTGGAAACCCGAGGTATGACTTGTTTTCTTCCAACTTGTCTCATTAACTTTATAGGAGCGTAAGGGTAGATGCCTCGCAGCCCGATCAGTACCAAGTGAGTAGTTCCGTTTGATCTGATGATGAACTCACTACTAGGAAACCATTCAAATATCTAATGAACTTGCTCGTCTGTTAGATTGCTGAAGAAACGCACCCAACTTACAGCATTTACAGGCATTGCAAACCTATTTGGAATAAACGTAATTTTCTTTGGGTGACGGTTGGCTATGTAGTCATTTAGTTGCCTTCGTAGAAGCTGTTGACGATACTCACCCCTCTGAAAGTGTTCCAGCAGTCAGACTTGTAGCAATAGATTGCAACCCTCAAAGTGTCCAAACCCATGCTCGCACCGATCTAGAGCACAGTACATCTCAGCTAAGATCATTGGGATGATAGTATAAGTTTTTCCTTCGATACCATCCATTAAGGTCCTCCTGACCATGGTTAAGCGAGTATGAATCCTTCCTCCTTTCATTGGAAAGATCAACAACCCCAGGAAGTAGACAATGAAAACATAAACTCGGCAATTCACCCATCCCAAAGAAGTAATGTCTAGTTCATCATGATGAAGACGATATGACTTGCTATGCCATAACGCTCGTAAAGAAAATCAAAAGGGATGTATGATTTCTTTAGATAGAGCAGTTCATCATTCCTCTTAAAACCCAACATTTTCAGAAATTTACGGGGAGTGCGATTCTCTGGTACTAGCAGTCCCGGACTATCCCATGGTAACTTGGCGAAACCCCCTATTTCTTCTAGGAGAGGAGTCATTTCTATAGTGCCAAATCAAAAAATAGCTTGTTTCGCATCCCAAAATATGGTAGCGACCTCGATCAGTTCCTTATTTGGTTGAATGTTCAGCAAAGATGGCAGGTCACTAAGTACTCTCCTCACATAACGTTTATCACAAGGTGCAAGGTATTTCCACCAATCAAGTAGAAAAGGCGGGACATTCTGGACCATACCGAAGGATTTCGTGCTTCATTTTCTGCAAACAAATAAGAGTTAGCCCTTTCCCCCTCCAAATTCGACTATTTACGCAATAATGATCAGTATGCTACCATATTTTCTCCAAGTATGCACATAATATGCTAGTGTCCATTGGGATTGTGGAAATCTCGTCGGACTTTGAACAAGGTTTTATCTATATGAGTTGTTACGTCAGTGACGTCTCAATCCGTACTAGGTTTAGCATGATGCATGTACATTTCAAATTGGAGTGGGGTTCCTAGAAGGGTCTAGACTGGTACTCCCAAGTGTAAAACTTGAGAGGGAAAGGCACGGGACCATCGACTGCACCGCTAATCGATTAGTCTTCCGCAAATAAGCCTTTCCAATTTAAAAAGGGTGATTTCAGGAAAGCGCGAACATTCATCAAGCACCTCTATGTTGGTAATTGGCACAAGTGGAGTATGATGTGGTGCATGATTTGTGTAGAAATAATAACACATTGCCAAGTATTTGCATGATAAAAGTACGTAAAAGCAGTAAATAACATAGTAAAGGGGAATATGAAAAGAAGAGAAAAGTAAAGAAAGACAAAAGAAAGAAGTCAGTTTAGCTCATGAAAATGTGCGAGAACGTAATGAAGCAAGTAGGGAAATAGGGATGGGAGAGTCATAGAAATCTTAGACAAGATGAAAGAGATGGATAGAGGTCATACATGTCATAGAAAATAAAGGAGAATAAGAGAAGGGATGTTCATGTCATAGCAGTTTAAAATAAATAAAGGTGAATAGGGAAATGGATGTGCATGTCATAGAAGTTTAAAACAAATGAAGAAAAAATAAAGAAAGTAATCAACATAAGTCAAGTTCTTCATGGTAAGAGCCTAAGAATATCCCCAGCAGAGTCGCCATGGTGTCGCGCCCCGTGTCCTCGTGAAAGCGGGTTTCGACATGTGACAAATTCTTTAAATGAAGGTATTAAAATAGTAGAGTCACCACCTAACAATTTTTAAGGTGCGTTAGGGCACCTGTTTGGAAATAACTCTGTTTGACTAGTTCGTGTCACCAAAGATCGGGTAAGGGCTCAAATTACCTCAAATAGAAGGTGTTAGGCACTCTTCGAGGTCCACAGCTGTGGGTCCTGGCCAAATTTTAAACTAAGTGGATTATGTGATTAGGCTAGGTGATCAAATAAATAAAGGGAAATGTAGAAGTCAAAGATTCTTACTATAACACATGAGAATTGGTACAAATCTTAATTGTAACGATCTGACCAGTCGTTTTGAGAATTTACACTTTGCTCAGTTGTTTGAGGGCATGAGTAGCTCCGTATGATGTACTATGACTTATGTGAATCATCGATTTTGGTTTTTCGGTTATTCGGAATTGCTTTGAAAGAATGATTCTCATCTAGAAGCTTCAAATTTGAAAGAGTCGACCAAGTTTGACTTTTTATGAATTTGAACCTGAAATAGAGTTTTGATTTTCCATTAGCTCTATTGGGTGGTTTCGTACTTAGGAGCGTGTCCGGATTGCGATTCGGAGATCCGTAGTTGAATTTGGCTCGAAATGGCAAAAGTTGAAATTTTAGAAAGTTTGACCGGGATTGGACTTTTTGATATATGATTCAGATTATGATTCCGGGAATTGGAATAGCTTAGTTATGTTATTCGGGACTTGTGTGCAAAATTTGAAGTCATTCCGGATTATTTTGCTCTATTTCGGCACGAGTTATTGAATTTGAAAGTTTAAAGTTCATAGATTTCGGTTTGAGGTGCGATTTGTCGTTTTGATGATGTTATGTGTGTTTGGAGTCCTCAAGTAGGTCCGTATTGTGTTATGGAACTTGTTGGTATATTCAGACAGGGTCCCGATTGGCTCGGGTAATTTTCAGACGAGGTTTAGATCATTTCATTCCCTTTTGGATTTTTGCTAAGATTTCTGGTTCTGGTGTTTTTGCATCTGCGGAAGAGTGGGCGTAGATGCGAGTCTGCAGATGCAGACAATTGGCCGAAGAAGTGTAGCAGGCTTGGCTGGAGGTCATCGCAGATGCGGAGGAGGAGTCACACGTGCGAGTAAGCAGAAGCGAAAATTATTCCGTGGGTGTGGGGTTTGTTGGGCAAGGCTATTTTCGCAGAGGCGAAGTTTTTACCGTAGAAGCGGTGGTCGCAAATGCGACGAATTGTCCACAAATGCGGAATCGCTGAAGCAGAAGCTATATTATCGAGGGCTTTGGTTCTTTCTTCATTTTAGGAGTTATGGAGCTCGGATTGAGGCGATTCTTGAGGCAATTTTCACCGTATGAACTGGGGTAAGTGTTCTCTACTCAGTTTTGGGTATATTTCATGAATCTACCTTCGTTTTTTGTAATTGGATTGTGAATTTTATAGAGGAAATTGGGGGTTTTTGCCTAAAGTTTCATAATATGAATTTTTAAGTTTTGAACATCGAATTGCGGTCGGATTTGAGTGAAACTAGTATTGTTTGAACTTGTAATTGAATGAGTTGTTGAATTTTGTAAATTTTGTTGGGTTCCGAAGTGCGGTCCCGGGTTGGGCTTTTGGCCGATTTTGGGCTTTCGATTCAAGATTTGATATTTTCGATCGGGATTGGTTCCTATACCATTATTTGATGTATTTGAGTTGTTTTTGGTTAGTTTTTGAGTCGTTTGGAGGTCAGAACACGCGAGATGGCATTTTGGAGCATCGCTTGGCTTGCTCGGTGTTGGAATTGCCTTGTTCGAGGTAAGTAACTCTTATAATCTTAGTGCTGAGGTTATGAAACCCCGAAATACATGTTATGTGATTGGAATTGAGGTAACGCGCATGCTAGGTGACGGGCGTGTGGGCGTGCACCTTGTGAATTGAGACTTTGTTATTCCAATGGCACTGTATAGTGGTCCTACTTTGTTGATATCCGTGTTTTCACCATGTGATAAAGTAGTTAAGCTGTAAATCATGCTAGATATCATGTTTTGGCATTATGTCGATACTGTTTGGACCCGTAGTGGTTGCCTCTTACTGTCATCTCACTTATTTCATTGATATTTCATACTCAATCATATCCATGCATTCATACCATATTTCAGTCTCAGATATTATTTATTGATACATCATATCATTGTTTTCAGCCTAGTTTCATGACATTGTAAGCCCGTGAGTGAGACTGGAGAGATTGATGACTGAGTGAGGTCGAGGGCTTGAGTGAGAGTGACATTTTGGGATGAGACTGTGAAATATGTTTAGATTGTATAAATGTGACGAGAAGAGTTTAATTGAGATGTAGCAAGGACTATGAGGTGTTTGATTTCGGTCTTGATTTGGCTTATGGTCTCGAGTTATAGGTATGTTGAGGGATCTCTCATGTTGTTTAGTTGTGGAATAAAGTAGATTCTCATGTCTTGTTAATAAGTTCAGAATCAAGAAGATTAAGTGATTGCATAGTAGTCGTGACTGTGGAAGGGTATAGAGAGATGTCAGTTTGAGGCAGAGCAGGCGGGTTATCTCGTGCGAGGTGTCCTGAGGTTGTGTGGTCCTTATGAAGTTTTGTAGAGAGTTCTCTTTTACTAGTGAATGATATATGTTGCAATTTGAGTTTGGAAAGCTTGTGGAAGTTGGCTTGACTATTACAAGGGTGAATGCGAGATTTGCAGACGATTTGAGGTATTATATGGTTTGTGTTGCATGGGCTTGCGAAGGATTTAGTTGAATTTCAGTGCGGGATTCTGGTAGTAATAGAGTGTGGGTATTGTGATGTTATTGACTGTTTTATTCTATGGCTTTGAGCCAAGTGGGGGGAGCCTGCTATCGACTAGTTGATTGCACGATTATGTGTTGTATTTGTTTCGGTTCGGGGTATATTGGTGAATCAGTTATGACTTGCAGGGGTTGAGATTGAGGATGACTCGAGTAAGGGGATATCTGGATACGGGTTGTATTACACTCTATGGATATATTGGAATTATGGAATGATTGAGTGGTTAGTCGTGAAAGATATAGTGTACAAGGAGTAGGAATTTGTTCGGTTGCTTAGGGGTGTGGGTTACTCCCTTGGGTGTGGGTGTGTTAATGGGGCACAAGTCGTTCGGTCCGTTTGGTCAATTTAATTTAGGTTTGAGTAGAGTGGATGACTCTCGAGAATGGTTCTAATAGATTCAAGATTTATATATAGCGATTTGGAATTTTCAAGATATATATATGGATAGAAACTGAGAGTTACATTGGATGGTGTCGAGACTTACGGTAATTCTCTATGACTATGGATTCTATATTTTAGTATAAGAAATAGGGAAGAGGAACACTTTTAAATTCACATAAGGTCTTTCGGAGTGGATGTCTCGGTTGCGATGCTTTTGGGGTACTTAAAAAGGGAATTCGGCGGCTTATGGGCCTTAGGGCGTTGTGGTTTTATACTAGGGTCTCGTGTGTGGTGAATTTTGTTTAAGGGTCATGGTGTTCCAGCAAGGAGAAGTATTAGTTTGAAGGCAATTTGGAAGGGACTTGGAGAAATAGGACTGTGTGGTAGTAGGTTGGGCTAGCACAGTAATGGGCATGATCGATTCTTTAGGTACTTATGGCGTGGCTAGTCTCTACAGGTGTTTCGTGGCAATGCTCTTGGGTTTTGGCAACCTGTGTGGCTATGTTGAGTTAGAGAGATTCGGTTTTGATATCTTAGTTATGTGCAAATGGATTTCAAAGAGTTCTCAATGGTTTTAACCACGGTTCGAGGAGTATATTTCCTACCGACATAAGGAATATGTTGCGTATTGGGATTTTCTCCGGGATGAGATCAAATGGAAGGTTTCTGACTTATCGAGTATGTATTCTACTTGGGACTCAAAGTTGATTATGAGATTCTTTTACTCCTCACAAGATGGCATGGTAGATGCGGTGTTGTGTGGGATTGATATTTGCATGTGCAAGGTCACAAGTCAGTTTGGAAGGGCAGGGCATATATTCGTAGGCAGCATGGACGGATTCAAATGACTAGGCAAATGATATTACTAATCGGTATGGCCTGAAAAGAGTATACATTTTGGAAGGGGCAATGTGTTTTGATTTATGGCCACTTCATTGGTATTAGGCACTCTCCTGGTTGATCGATGGCTGATATTCAAATTTTGCTATATGGCACGGAAGAATTTTAGATGTATTCCTCGTGGGATGATCATGTATGATAGATGTGTTAGACATTCTTGCGGTGGAATTTGGATCAGATATGGTGATTCGTGTGTTCTATTGATTTGTAGACTGGGAGTTCTCAAGAACATGTTGTTTCATGATTGTGGACTGTGAAGTCATGGCCGAAGCAAGCTAGACGATTAGTATGATTTATGATTCAGTCATTGTGTGCTTTCGGAGGGTTATATATCCATGTGTTGGTGCCCGAAGTTGATTTGGGGGTCCAGTGGTAGGCCCAATTAGGGTATGTATTTTATACCGAGTCAGATTGATTGACTCCATACTGCTATTCTTGAGAGATGTGCCATTCAACTGTTGTTGAGCTTATTCGTGTTCTGATATGTTCGGTGAGTTACTTTTTTATGCTACGAGGGGTTATGATTCGTTGGTTTTAGGCACACATGGTACGGTTCTATTGTGATCTTATAACGGAATTTGAGCGAGATGAGTAGTTGGGTATTGCATGATTAAGGGCGTATTGGTTATGTTCTTTCGGGTTTTGTGTGGCATTGAGTCATCTTCTTCTCCGTGGTTATGGTAATACGCTTTGGGTACTTGATGTCAAATTATGCGTGGCTATTGATTTTGAGCATGGTGGCTCGAGGTGTCTCATATGGGCCAGTGTTTGCATGGGGTCGCACATTATGGCAGAGTTATGTTGAGAGATGATCCTTCATATTAGATTCGTGTGTTTTGATTCTACGGTGTGTGATAGATTCTTAGCATTGTGTCGGGGTGGTACCCATCGTGCTTGCGAGATGGTTCTCTTGTTTGAGTCATTTTCGTGTTTGAGTACATCTGGAATGTTGCTTATTGGTGCACGGATTGCACGAGTTGTGGCTTTAGATAGTATTGGTGTTGCATGTCAGTAAAGTAGCAGGTATTTGATGAGATGAGGTCATTGTACCTAGAATGGATACTATCGGAATTGATGTCAGCATGGTCGGAAGGTTAATATCGAAAGTCGGCTTAGAAAATTTGCTATAGTTCTTGTCAAAGGAGATGGAGTACCATGACTTGTTGATGTGATGAAGGGTTATGGGTTCTGTATGTTTCTTTCATCATTGGAAGTGTACGGAGGTTTAGAACGAGGCTTTTTTTTATATGAGGTTGTTACCAGTATTGGGTTGATTTGAACATCTACTGTGATTAGAAATCTTTGCTTCGAGCATTTGAGCTATGTGTTATCTGCATTTTGAGTATTTGATTTATGGTTATGGCTTTTAGTACAGCTTGTATAGACTTATATAGTGTGTAGGTTGCGGGATTCAGATCTTATAAGAAATTCTGGATGTTGGAAATAGGACTCGAAGGCTTGTGGGCTAGGTTGAATTGAGAAATTTCAATTATGTTGTGTTATCGGACTTGTATGGGATAGGTTGACGTGGGATCACCCCCGGGTATGTGCATAGTAAGGTTATACGGAGGTTTGATGGCTTTGAGAACAACTCTGGACACGTTCGAGGATGAACGTATGTTTAAGTGGGGGAGGATGTAACGACCCGACCGGTCACTTTGAGCATTTACACTTCGCTTGGTTGTTTGAGGGGATGAGTAGCTCTGTATGATGTAATATGACGTATGTGAATCATCGGTTTTGGTTCTTCGGTTATTCGCAATTGATTTGAAAGAATGATTCTCAGCTAGAAACTTTAAATTTAAAAGAGTCGATCAAGTTTGACTTTTTATGAATTTGAACCCGGAACAGAGTTTTGATTGTTTCATTAGCTCCGTTGGGTGATTTCAGACTTAGGAGCGCGTCCAAATTTTGATTCGGATGTCCGTAGTTGAATTTGGCTCGAAATGGCGAAAGTAATTTTAGAAAGTTTGACCGAGAGTGGACTTTTTGATATCAGATTCGGATTGTGATTCATGGAATTGGAATAGCTTTGTTATGTTATTCGGGACTTATGCGCCAAATTTGAAGTCATTCCGAATTGATTTGCTATGTTTTGGAACGAGTTATTGAATTTGAAAATTCAAAGTTCATAGATTTCGATTTGAGATGCAATTCGTCGTTTTAATGTTGTTGTGTGTATTTTGAAGCCTCGAGTAGGTCCGTATTGTGTTATGAAACTTGTTGGTATATTCGGACGGGGTCCCGAGTTGCTTAGGTGAGTTTTGGACGAGGTTCGGATCATTTCATTCCCTTTTGGATTTTTGCTAAGATTTCTGGTTCTGGTGTTTTTGCATCCGCGGAAGAGTGGGCGCAGATGCGGACAATTGGCCGCAGAAGCGTAGCAGGCTTGGCTGGAGGTCATCGCAGATGTGGAGGAGGAATCGCACCTGCGAGTGCGCAGAAGCGGAAATTGTTTCGCAGGTGCGGTGTTTGCTGGGCAAGGCTATTTTCGCAAAAGCGAAGTTTTTACCGTACAAGCGGTAGTCGCAGATGCGACGAATTGTCCGCAAATGCGGAATCGCTGGGCAGAGGCTATATTATCGAGCGCTTTGGTTCTTTCTTTATTTTGGGAGCTATGGAGCTCGGATTGAGGCGATTCTTGAGGCAATTTTCACCATATGAATTGGGGTAAGTGTTTTCTACTCGGTTTTGGGTATATTTCATGAATCTACCTTCGTTTTTTGTAATTGGATTGTGAATTTTATAAAGGAAATTGTGGGTTTTGGACTAAAGTCTCATAATATTAATGTTTGAGTTTTGAACATCGAATTGGGGTCAGATTTGAGTGAAACTAGTATAATTGGAATCGTAATTGAATGGGTTGTTGAACTTTGTGAATTTTGTTGGGTTCCGAGGTGCGTGCCCGTGTTGGGATTTTGGCCGATTTTGGGCTCTTTATTCAAGATTTGATCTTTTCGATCGGGATTGGTTCCTTTAGCATTGTTTGATGTATTTGAGTTGTTTTTGGTTAGTTTTTTAGCCATTCGGAGGTAGGAACGCGCGAGATGGCTTTTTGGAGCATCGCTTTGCTTGCTCGGTGTTGGGATTGGCTTGTTCGAGGTAAGTAACTCTTCTAATCTTAGTGCTGAGGGTATGAAACCCAGAAATACGTGTTATGTGATTGGTATTGAGGTGACGCACATGCTAGGTGACGGGCGTGTGGGCGTGCACCATGTGAATTGAGACTCTGTTGTTCCCATGGCACTGTATAGTGGTCCTACTTTGTTGATATCCATGTTTTCACCATGTGATAATGTAGTGAAAATGTCAATCATGCTAGATATCATGTTTAGGCATTATGCCGATACTGTTTGGACCCATAGTGGTCATCCCTTACTATTATCTCATTGATTTCATTAATATTTCATACTCAGTCATATCCATGCATTCATACCATATCTCAGTCTCAGATTTTATTTATTGATACATCATATCATTGTTGTCGGGCTAGTTTCATGACATTGTGAGCCTGTGAGTAAGACTGGTGAGATTGATGACTGAGTGAGGCCGAGGGCCTGAGTGAGAGTGACATTTTGGGATCGGGCTACACGCCGCAGCATATTATCTTGATTATTTTTTTATATGAATCGAGTTGCATACCGCAACGAGCTTTTATATATATATATATATATATATGGGACCGGGTTGCACGCCACAACACTATTGGATCGGGTTGCACGCCGCAACTCTATTGGATTGGGTTGCACGCTGCAACAATATTGGATCGGGTTGCATGCTGCAACAATATTGGATCGGGCTGCATGCCACAACAATATAGCACTTGGGCTGAAGGAGCCCCTCCGGAGTCTGCACACCCCCAGTGAGCGCAGTCGACTATATATATGTGGATCGGGTTGCATGCCGCAACGACCCTTATAGTCATGTATGGATCGTGTTGCATGCCGCAGCAGGTATTGTACCGCGCTGAGTGATTGAGTGTGCTGAGCATTGAGCATAGTGAGAGAGAATGCGAGACGGTGAGATTGTGTAATCTAAGAGTGTGAGTACATGAACTCATCATTGAGATGCATTGCATTAGACATGCGTACTTGAGATACATGCATAGATATGCATTTCCTCCTGCTACCCGGTTTTGGGGACATTTATGATTTTACCTGTATCTTGACATGTAGGCATAGAGAAGTACTTTCCTCATGCTATCTGAAAATGAAACATCGTACTATTTGTTGAAAGGAGTTTTGAAAAAATAACACAGTTTTGAAACTTATTCGTACTTTGGCTTTTTCGTTAAAAGATTTCGGTTTTCACTGAGATACTTGAAAAGAAACAACTAAGGTGGAATTTTGGTGTTGTACCAATATGTACCAATAAGATTTGTGGGGAGATTTCGGTTTGAGATACTCTTTTGTTATTGTACTAAGGTGTTATAAACTGGGGTGGAATATTGGTGTTGTACCCGACATTTTTGTTAGCTCGTCACTACATTCAACCTAAGGTTAGGTTTGTTACTTATTGGGTGCATGGGGTCGGTTGTACTCATACTACACTTCTGCACCTTGCATGAGAATGTTGGCTGGTGATGTTGCTGTGTTCGATGGGAGCTGGATTAAAGATGTACCTGCGTCGAGGTTGTAGCTGCCTCTTGTTCGTGATAGCCTTAGATCTATAAAACTATGATTTATGTACTGTTCAAACAGACTATGTATTTATTTCATTTCCGATTTGTAAACTCTGTTCGTAGAAGCTCATGATTTGTACTACCAGTTCTTGGGAAAATGTATTAGTTTTATATATCTTCTTTTAATTAATTACCTTATTAATTTCATTGGAATTAGATAGTTGATAATTTGCTTAACTAGCGGGTTGGGTTAGGTGCCATCACGACTAGTGGATTTGGGGTCGTGACATTAATGATCACAAGGATGCAACTACATTGGTCTAAGTATAAAAAACAAGTATATAAAGAAAAGGAGGGGGGTCCTAAGTTTTTTATCTTAAAGGATCACCCTGTGAAACATAAATAATTCTTCGAAACTCCCTTAAGGTAGGTGTTGATCATGTTATTCAGAAGGCATAGACTATCATCTACCGCTACCCAATTACTATTTTGAAGTGGTTACCTAAAGGCGCTCTAATTCAATTCTAAATCGTATCCTATGCGTGCACTACCCGTCCCGTACTTATGGTTGGGAGATCATTAGCAGAGATATACCACTGTTCACAATACCAATGTTTACAATGCTAATGTTCACAATACCAATGTTTACAATACCAGTGTTCACAACGCCGATGGTCACAATACCAATGTTCACAATACCGATTTTCACAATACCAATGTTCACAATACCGATGGTAACAATACCAATGTTCACAATACCAATGTTCACAATACTGATGTTCACAATACCAATGCCACCGTACTTTTAGTATGGAGTCCGATCACGACCCAATCGGCTAGGCTATCTAATTAGAGAATCAACCACAATTACTATCAATACCAATACCACCGTAATTTTAGCACAGAGTCCGATCACGACTCGATCGGCTAGGCTATCTCATTGGAGAATCAACCATAATTATTATCAATACCAATACCACCGTAATTTTAGCACGAAGTCCGATCATGACCCAATCGGATAGGATGTCTTATTTGAAGACATCAACCAAAATCTCAATTTCAATTACAATTTCCAGCACAATCACCACCATGTGTGCTACATTGTGTCTGATCACGACCCGATCGACTAGGCTGTCTTATTCGAGATATCAATCCTTTTATATGAATCAATCTTATCCCAATTAAGAGGAATAATTTTATCACATCACTATCATCTTAAATAAGAGGAACATATCACAAAAATAACATAGATGAAAATGTATTTACCTCATCATCTTCCACATTGTATAAATCTCCATTAGTATTTTCAACTAATAACAACAACAATATTTCCTTGGCTCTTTTGACCATTTACAAGATTCTTTATTCAAGGCATGGTGGCCTTATTTGATATTCCACACATTCATTTCTCGCCTCTCGTGTATCATCATCATAAATATCAATATATATATAATATTACGGAAATCACAATATTAAGTTCATTAGAAATGAACAATTTAAGCACAATAGATTTCTTTCCGAGAAATTGATTAAAATGATTGGCAATTGATGTGCAAGTTCAAATCATCAACAAATAACACACCATTTATTCTTGACATACTTTTCCCCCAAAAAGAGCAATACACAATTTTCACTCACGAATATGTAAGAATGCAAAACAAATTAAAAATACTCACAAAGCATAGCATTTGTTAGAACAACCACATATGAGAATGCCTTGAGTTCATATGCTTTTAGGCAATTCTATTTTCGTAGTCAATTTGGAAGAGTTGAATCAAGGCTCATTTCATAACCTTTCTGATATCATTCCATTTTATTGGCTCCATTGGCCACAAGTATAACTTTCACTTATATCAATCATCGCATTTCATACTTTTTTCACATCTTTTAATTCCATTGGCACCATTGGCCACAAGAATAACTTTCACTTATATCAATCATCGCATTTCATACTTCTTTCACATTTTTATAGGTTATCAACAGTAGGACATTTCCAATCAAGGCTTTAAGTACACATATGGTCAATTAAGAGTCTTAAGCATATTGAGTTTTCTCACACAATTTGGAATCATAACCTTCATTTGAAACACAACTCAAAGACATAGAATTTTAATACACATATCATTCTTGAACACATTCCCAAAGGATAACATAGTGTGTTAGGAACATTCAGAACATGTTTTGAGTACTTAATTCTCGACACTTTGCTTATTCGGGACAATCGAATTTATTGGGAACAACTCGGAACATAGAATAAGGAGCTTGAGACTACCATACTTGAAACTTATGAGAACATCATTAAATTCATTTCTAAGAAAGTAGTTTTGCCAACATACCTTGGTTTGAGCTTTCCTTAAATTACTACAACGTTCCGGAAATTCTAGCAATCCCAATCTATTTTGAGACATAACAAAATTGAACCATTATTAGGAAGATATTCATGGTCTCAGCTCATTTGAGTATTTTATCAAACACTAGGTATGCAAATTTAACTATATGGTTCTTCTACAAGATTTTCTTCACTCCACAACCCAATCTTTACTTATTTATGCTCAACAATCTCCCCACAAATCTTATTGGTACATATATGTATACATAATACTCTCACACATAATAATCATACTTCTCATGACCTAATTTTAATTAAAATCCCAAAATTTAAGGCCAGGGAGTAGAATCTTACCTACAAGATGAAGATCTTGTGAAATCTTCAAGCCTAGCTAGGTCTTCTCTTTCTCTCTCTAAGATAGCTCTACCCTCTCTCTACAAAATCACATTTTACCTTCTAAAATGACCCCCTAAGGCCTTATATCAAAATTGGATCAGATATGATAATTTCCAAAAATGATCCCCGAAGTCAACTATGTGGTGCAATTATGCTATAGCATAATCATTTTGTGGGCAGCAGAATTGTAGCATAATCAAAATAATTATGTGACAGCATTATATTTTTTTTTTCAAAATTTGCCCGTCTCTGCTCCACTTTGCGATGCTTATGCGGTCCGCGGAACCGTTTTGCGGTCGCGAAATTGATCGCAGATCCAGCCTTTGGTAATTTGGTCATAACTTCTTGTAGGAGTGTCCAAATTACAAACGGTTTGAACAGTTAGAAACTAGATACATAGACCTTGCCTTTGAGAGGTAATACACTATACAACTCTTCATATCAAGGTAGGTATGCTCGTTTGAAGTTAGGTCTTGTGCGAACTCACTTAAAACTTTATCCCATCATAAAACTTTCAACTTGACTTAGCCTTGGGGCTCTTCTTAGACCATAAACCATTATTAATGCATTTCATACATATATTATAATGATCGATTGATATAATTCTTATAATAGCCCTTTCTGAACACAAAAAAATATAATTAGCGCACATCAACTTTCTTACTAGCGCTCAAGTACTTCGAAAGTTTCCGAGGTGTTACATTTTCCCCCACTTAAGAAAATTCGTCCTCGAATGTTTTACAAGTCACTTATAATAATAGAGTTACCATTATTTTACCTCCAACCATTATACATAGGCGCTTATGACTACATGGGTCTTATACTTCCCTTCCAAAATCTCAACTTACTTATGGCCCTTAAAATTGGCTATCTTTACAAATTCGTAAAGGTTTTGATAGAGTTTCCCTTGTGACTGGGCCTATCCACCTGTCAGAGAATCCCAGAAATCAATCCTAACAATATATCCATTACTCAATGATGCATCATAATATATATCAACAACACCGATCTCAACATTAGGGCATTACATTGACAATAATGGTATCTTGACATGAAATGTACACATTTAAACCATAATGCATAGAAGGTACGTTTTTTTAACTACGAGGTGATCTCCTCGACTCACATACTTAGCCATATCACTTGATGGAGGCGATCTTAACTTTCAGACTTATCTAACAAGGATAGCAAACAGTTGCTCCACATAATCCAATTATTCATTAACTTTACCTTCTTAGACATAGACACATGAAACACCAGGTACACGAAGAACAATAATAGGGAAACATCATACTCATAGTTTAGCCTATTTCTTTCAAGATTTCATAAGGCCTATTGTGATTACAGATACTTTATCTTTATTAGCAATTCACATAACATATTCACAGAGAAAATCTTTAGAATAACCCGTTCACTTTCTTCAATTCTAAAACTCTACACCGAACACCCAAACTAAAACTTTTATGACCTCCAATAATTACTCTAAGATGTGCTAGCATGAATATGACCATAAAATTTTCTATCCAATATATTTGATCACGGAATGATGCTTTTTCTTTGACATGTTTGAACCTTTAACCCCCATAGGTTTACTAAAAATAGGAACAACAAGGTTCGAGATTGGACTGGAATTATTCAAGAATCCATCAATGTGCCGAGCACGGCATTTTAGGAGGCTATACCCTAAGAGACATGAAGGTTACTATCAATAGTACTGACATGGTTAATCATTATAATGGCATCATTGATTCGATACATGAGGCATAGAGTTGCCTAGTATGCATTGATAATATAGGGATAATGTTCATGATTCTGAGATTTAAATAAATTAGTCATTTTAGACATGTGACATATGGGAGGCATGGTCGGGAGGATAAAGACATTAGCGTCAGTTATTCTTGGAAGACTATTGTAACGACCCGGCCGGTCATTTCGAGAGTTATGACCATGTTTTCCCCATTCCTACTTCTTTTTGTGTTATTCAGATATATTATGTTATATCGGGTTAGTTAGTTTGAGTCCGGAAGGAACTCGGAGTGAAATGAGACACTTAGTCTCATAATTGAAAATTTTAAGTTAGAAAAGTGGACCGGATATAGACCTATATGTAAACGACCTCGGATTTGGATTTTGATGATTCCAATAGCTCCGTATGGTGATTTTGGGATTAGGGGCATGTCTGGAATATTATTTGGGAGTCCGTAAAAGAATTAGGCTTGAAATGCCGAAAGTTTTATTTTTGAGAAGTTTGACTAGGGGGTTGACTTTTTGATATCGGGGTCAGACTCTGATTCTGAAAATTGGAATACTTCTGTTATGTCATTTAGAACTTGTGCGCAAAATTTGAGGTCAATCAGATGTGATTTGATAGGTCCCGTAGTTGTTTGTATAAATTAGAAATTTCAAAGTTCATTAGGCTTGAATTGGGGTGTAATTCATGGTTTTAGCGTTGTTTGAGGTGATTTGAGGATTTGACTAAGTTCGTATGATGTTTTAGGACTTGTTGGTATATTTGGTTGAGGTCCCGAGGGCCTCGGGTGAGTTTTGCATGGTTAACGGATCAAAAATTGAACTAGAACAGCTGCTGCAATTTCCTTCTGTTGGAAATTGCTTCTGCCCAGAAATCGAAGCCCAGATCGAGCTCAGGGTCGAGGGCCACGATCGAAGGCATGATCGAGCCCATAGTCGAGGGCCACGATCGAAGGCATGATCAAGCTCAGGGTCGAGGGCCACGATCGAAGCCATGATCCAGCCCAGGATCGAGAACCAGGATCGAGGGGCAGGATCCATGACCTCGATCGAAGGCCAAGATCGAGGGCCAAGATCGAGGCAGAACCGAGGATGTCTAAGTAGAATTATAAAAATAGGGATTTCGTCCCATTTTCCATTTTTGACAAATTGGAGCTTGGGGAGAGGCGATTTTGATATATTTTCAAGGAAAACTTGAGGTAAGTCCCTTGTGATCATTTCTACTCCATAATATTGAATTATTATTGAATAATCCGACTAGATTACATGATTTTGAGGTGTAAATCAGAGATTGGAACTTGGAAAATTTGGAAATAAGATTTGTAGATTTGAGGGTCGAGTTGAGGTAGGATTTTGGTAAAATTGATATGGGTAGACTCGTGGTTGGATGGGCTTTCGGATTTTGTAACTTTTGTCGGGTTCCGAGACGTGGGCCCCACAGGCAATTTTTGAGCCAATTTCAGGTTTTGGTCTAACTTGGAAGCTTTTCTTGTGAAATTCATTCCATTAGCGTATATTGATGGTATTATACTGATTGTGGATAGATTTGGAGCGTTTGGAGGCAGTGTCCAGAGGCAAGAGCATTGCGGGGTAGAGATTTGACCGGTTTGAGGTAAGTAACGATTGTAAATCTAGTCCTGAGGGTATGAAACCCCGGATTTTTGTACCGTTCTACTATTTTTAGTGACGCGCATGCTAGGTGACGGGCGTGTGGGCATGCACTGTTGGGGATTTGTGACTTGGTCCGTCCCGTAGCAACTATAAAGTTGCATACTTTGTTGAAACCATTGATACTTATCTGTTTTAGAAAGATTTTCTGTAAATTGGGCTGAATGCCATGTTTGGGCCTTGCGCCAATGCTGTTTGGACCCTTAGGGGATGTTTCTTACCATCCTCTCACTATTTTCGATTGAAAAATCTATACTCAGTCATATTTATATTTGTTTACCGCATAACTCAGTTTTATGATTCTATTTTGATATATATAAATGTTTTGGGCCGAATGCCCTATTTTACTGAAATGCCCGAGGGCCTGATTTGTGAGGATGAGTGTGGATCGGGGCTGCCCGCCTGCAGCATAGGTTATGACTGAGTGCGGCCGAGGGCCTAATTTGTGAGGATGAGTGTGGATCGGGGCTGCCCTCCTGCAGCATACTTTATTATTATCGCACGTGAGTTGTCCGTGCAGATTATAGCGTTTGGGCTGAAGGAGCCCCTCCGGAGTTTGTACATACCCCCAGTGAGTGCAGGTACCTACTGAGTGCGAGTGCCGAGTGCCGAGTGCTGAGTGACTGGGAGGTATGAGTGATTGTGAGGTATGCCCGAGTGGCAAAAATGATTGTGAGATATGCCCGAGTGGCACGAGTGACTGTGAGGTTTGCCCGAGGGACTGTATATAAGTGATGTTTTGCCCGAGGGGCTGTTTATGATTTCATCATTTTTGTTCACCTTTGCATTAAACCTTTTTTTGAAAAACTGTTGGAAAAATATCTTTAAATGATTTTTACTGGAACTGGGTTTAAACGAGATGTTTGATTCAAATCCTGATTTTTAAGAGCATGTGGTATTTTACTGAGATTTCCTGATATGAACTTTATGTGCTTTATTGCTCGTCACTACTGCTCAACCTTTATTTATTGTTGTTACTCACTGAGTTGGCATACTCACGTTACTCCCTGCACCTTGTGTGCAGATTCAGGTGTAGTTGGTCACGGTAGCGGTTATTGAGTGTTCTGGTTGCAGATTTTCTTGGAGATAGCAAGGTAGCTTTTTGGCGATCGCAGCCCCTGCTCTTCTCCCTCTTATCTTCCTCTAGTTGTATGTAGCTATTTTCCGGGCTGAGTTAGCCTTGATATTGTTAGACAGGTTGTAGTATATGCTCATGACTAGTGACACCCCGATGTCGGGCTTTTTTTTCCGCACTTCTATTTTTCTTTGATTTGAACTCTTTAAATGGAGGTTTTATGTTAAATAACCTTGAAATTATCTTTGAAATGAAAATATCATTTTGTTTTGGAAATGAATCGGCTTGCCTAGTTTCACGATAGGCGCCATCACGACAGGGGTTAGTTTTGGGTCGTGACAGATTGGTATCAGAGCCTAGGTTACATAGGTCTCACGAGTCATGAGCGGATTTAGTAGAGTCTTGCAGATCAGTACGGGGGCGTCTGTACTTATCTTCAGGAGGCTGCAGAACCTTTAGGAAACTCCACATTCTTGAATTCTTGTCGTGCGAATCTGTTGATTCTAGTAACTAAACATCTGTTGTTTCATTCTCTCATAGATGGTGAGGACTCGTACTACCGGTCAGGAGGTCCAGCTACCAGTACCACCAGCCAGGGCCGCGAGAGGCCGAGGCTGCGGTAGAGGCCGTGGTAGGGGCAGAGGTGCAGCCCGTACATCAATTAGGGCAGTACCTACAGATCCACCGGTTGTCCCAGATCAGGACCAAGTTCCAGTTGTTGATTTACCAGTTCATGCACCACATGTGCCTATTGTGATTCCAGGCCTTCAGGAGGCCCTAGCTTAGATTCTGACAGCGTGTACTGGCCTTGCTCAGACGGTCTCTATTTTGACAGCTGTAACCACTTCTCAGGCCAGGGGAGGCACTCAGACTCCCATCGCTCGCACACCCGAGCAGGTTATTCAGGGACTTCAGACACCAGAGGTACCACCAGCCCATCCGATTGTTGTTGCTCAGGATTATGTGGTTCCTGCTATGCCTGAGAATGATCAGCGTAGGTTGGAGAGGTTTGGGAGACTTCAGCCACCACCTTTCAGTGGCACAGAGAGAGAGGACGCTCAGGACTTTTTGGACAGGTGGTAGAGGATACTCCGTACTAGTGGTATTTTGGAGACTTGTGGGGTCTCATTCACTACCTTTCAGTTTTCTGGGGCTGCACTCAGATGGTGGGAGACTTACGAGAGGCGTAGGCCTGTTGGCGCAACACCCCTTACTTGGCAGCAGTTCTCCGTGGTTTTTTGGAGAAGTTCGTGCCTCGATCCCGCAGAGAGGAGCTGCGTAAACAGTTTGAGCGGCTACGCTAGGGTGATATGTCTGTGATGCAGTATGAGATGCGGTTCTTCGAGTTGGCCCGTCATGCTATCTGGTTGGTTCCTACGGACAGAGAGAGGATTATGAGGTTTATTGATGGCCTCACTTATCAGCTATAGTTGCTCATGACTAGGGAGCGGGTTTTGGGTGCTACCTTTGATGAGGATGTCGACATTGCTGGGTAGATTGAGATGGTTTACGGTCAAGAGAGGGTTGAGCGGAGAGGCCAAGAGGCCTTGTGGTCAGGGTGGATTCAGCGGTGCTCCTTTTAGGGGTCAGTTCTAGCACGGTAGAGGTCGTCATTTCAGACAGGCTCAGTCAGCTCGACCATTTCATCAGGGTGCATCATGTGGCCATGGTTCTCACAGTTCTCATCAGGGCCACTCATCACTTAGTGCCCTTCCAGTTTAGAGTTTGTCCCGTGCTCCACCTGTTCAGGGCTCTTCCATGCCAGGTTCTTCCACCAGTCATCCCGGGGCCAGGGAGTTGTTTTAAGTGTAAGGAGCTTGGGCATATATGGAGGCAGTGTTCTCGTCGTCATGGAGGTCTATCTCAACAGAGGAGTCAGCCTCCGACTACATCACTAGCTACCTCACCATCCGCCCAGTCAGCTCGGGGTGGAGGTCAGTCAGCTAGGGGTCGCCCTAGAGGGGGAGGCAGATCAGGGGGTGGTCAGGCCCATTTCTATGCTCTCCCTGCTAGACCAGATGCTATTGCTTCAGATGCTGTGATTACAGGTATTGTCTCAGTTTGCCATAGAGATGCCTCAGTATTATTTGACCCTGGTTCCACACACTCATATGTTTCCTCGTATTTCACCCATTTTCTGGATATGCCCTACGAGTCCTTAGTTTCATTTGTACATGTATCTACTCCTTTGGGCGATACCATTATTGTGGACCGCGTATATCGGTCATATGTGGTGACTATTGGGGGTCTCAAGACCCGAGTAGATCTATTGTTGCGCGGTATGGTTGACTTTGATGTGATATTGGGTATGGATTGGTTATCTCCATGTCATGCTGATCTAGATTGTCACGCTAAGACGGTGACATTGGCTATGCCGGGAATTTCGAGGGTTGAGTGGAGCGGTTCTGTAGATTATATACCAAGTAGGGTGATTTCATATTTGAAGGCTCAGCGCATGGTAGAGAAGGGTTGCCTATCTTATTTGCCTTTTGAGAGGGATGTTAGTGCAGAGACTCCTGTCATTTATTCTGTTCCGGTGGTACGTGATTTTCCGAATGTGTTTCCTGCAGACTAACCGGGCATGCCGCCTGACAGGGATATTGACTTTGGTATAGATTTGGTGCCGGGCACTCAGCCCATTTCTATTCCACTGTATCGTATGGCACCGGCGGAGTTGACGGAATTGAAAGAACAGCTTCAAGAACTCTTTGATAAGAGGTTTATTCGGCCTAGTGTGTCACCTTGGGGTACACCGGTTCTATTTGTGAAAAAGAATGATGGTTCCATGAGAATGTGTATTGATTAAAGGCAGTTGAACAAGGTCACAGTCAAGAACAAGTATCCTCTGCCTCATATTGATGATTTATTCGACTAGCTTCAGGGAGCGAGGGTGTTCTCGAAGATTGATTTGAGGTCCGGTTATCACCAGCTGAAGATTCGGGATTCCGATATTCTCAAGACAACTTTCAGAACCCGATATGGCCATTATGAGTTCTTGGTGATGTCTTTTGTGCTGACCAATGCCCCAGCAGCGTTCATACATCTAATGAACATTGTATTCCAGCCCTATTTGGACTCATTCGTCGTTGTATTCATTGACGACATCCTGGTGTACTCTCGTAGCCAAGAAGGGCACGCTCAGCATTTGAGGGTTGTATTGCAGAGATTGAGGGAGGAGAAGCTTTATGCAAAGTTCTCTAAATGTGAGTTTTAGCTCAGTTCAGTAGCATTCTTGGGTTACGTGGTGTCCAGTGAGGGTATTCAGGTGGATCCGAAGAAGATAGAGGCGGTGCAGAGTTGGCCTAGACCGTCCTCAGCCACGGAGATTAGGAGCTTTCTTGGTTTGGCGGGTTACTACCGTCGCTTTGTGGAAGGATTTTCATCTATTGCATTGCCCTTGACCAAATTGACCTAAAAGGGTGCTCTATTCAGGTGGTCGGATGAATGTGAGGAGAGCTTTCAGAAGCTTAAGACTGCTTTGACCACATCTCCAGTGTTAGTTTTTCCATCAGCTTCAGGTTCTTACACCGTGTATTGTGATGCCTCGGGATAGGCATTGGTTGTGTTCTGATGCAGGAGGGTAGGGTGATTGCCTATGCCTCGCGCCAGTTGAAGACCCATGAGAAGAACTATCCTATCCATGATCTTGAGTTAGCAGCCATTGTTCACGCCTTGAAGATTTGGCGTCATTATTTGTATGGGGTTCATTATGAGATCTATACTGATCACCGGAGTCTACAATATTTGTTAAAGCAAAAGGATCTTAATTTGTATCAGCGGAGATGGTTGGAGCTTCTTAAGGACTATGATATCACTATTTTGTACCATCCGGGGAAGGCCAATGTGGTGGCCGATGTGTTGAGTCGCCGGGCAGAGAGTTTGGGGAGTTTAGCATATCTTCCAACAGAAGAGAGACCTTTGGCATTAGATGTTCAGACCTTGGCAGGCCAGCTTGTCAGATTGGATATTTCGGAGCCTAGTCGGATATTGGCTTGTATGGTATCCAGGTCTTCTCTTTATAACCGTATCAGGGAGCGTCAATATGATGAGCCTCACTTGCTCGTTCTTCAGGACAGAGTTCGGAGAGGTGATGCTAGGGATGTGACTATTGGTGATGACGGGGTGCTGAGAATACAGGGCCGGATATGTGTGCCTAATGTAGATGGGCTTCGAGAGCTGATTCTTGAGGAGGCCCACAGCTCGCGGTATTCCATCCATCCGGGTGCCGCGAAGATGTACTAGGATTTGAGGCAGCACTATTGGTGGAGGCAGATGAAGAAGGATATAGTTGGGTTTGTGGCTCGGTGTCTAAACTATCAGCAGGTTAAGTATGAGCATCAGAGACCGAGTGGCTTGCTTCAGAGGTTAGAGATCCCAGAGTGGAAGTGGGAGCGGATCACTATGGACTCTGTAGTTGGGCTCCCACAGACTTCGAGGAAGTTCAACGCTATTTGGGTTATTGTGGATCGGTTGACCAAGTCCACGCACTTCATTCCATTTGGTACTACTTACTCTTCAGAGCAGTTGGCCGAAATTTACATCCGAGAGATTGTTTGCATGCATGGTGTCCCAGTTTCCATCATTTCAGACAGGGGTACTCAGTTCACATCGCAGTTTTGGAGGGCCGTACAGCGAGAGTTGGGTACTCAGGTTGAGTTAAGCACAGTTTTTCACCCTCAGACGGACTGGTAGTCCGAGCGCACTATTCATATATTGGAGGACATGTTGCGTGCTTGTGTCATTGACTTTGGGGGCTCATGGGACCAGTTTTTTCCTCTCGCAGAGTTTGCATATAACAACCGTTATCAGTCGAGTATTCAGATGGCTCCGTATGAGGCTTTGTATGGGACGAGGTGTAAATCTCTGGTTGGATGGTTTGAGCCGGGTGAGGCTAGGCTCTTAGGTACAGACTTGGTCTAGGACGCATTAGATAAGGTGAAATTGATTCAGGAGCAGATTCGCGCGGTGCAGTCTAGGCAGAAGAGCTACGCAGATATGAAGGTCTGTGATGTGTCTTTTATGGTTGGGGAGAAGGTTTTGCTGAAGGTATCACCCATGAAGGGTGTTATGAGGTTTGGGAAGAGGGGCAAGTTGAGCCCCCGGTTCATTGGGCCTTTTGAGGTGCTTCAGAGGATAGGAGAGGTGGCTTATAAGCTTGCCTTGCCACCCAGCTTGTCAAGTGTGCATCCCGTGTTTCATGATTCCATGCTCCGGAAGTATATTGGAGATCCGTCCCATGTTTTGGATTTAAGCACGGTTCAGTTAGAGGGTGATATGACTTATGATGTGGAGCCGGTGGCTATTTTGGATCGGTAGGTTCGAAGGTCGACGTCGAAGGATATAGCTTTAGTGAACGTGCAATGGAGAGGTCAGCCTGTGGAGGAGGCCACCTGGGAGATCGAGTGGGAGATGCAGAGTAGATATTTATGCCTATTCGAGACTCCAGGTATGTTTCTAGACCCGTTTGAGGACGAACGGATGATTAAGAGGGGGAGGATGTAACGACCCGGCCGGTCATTTCGAGAGTTATAACTCTATTTTCCCCATTCCTACTTCTTTTTGTGTTATTCAGCTATATTATGTTATATCGGGTTAGTTGGTTCAAGTCTGGAAGGAACTCGGAGTGAAATGAGACACTTAGTCTCATAATTGAAAATTTTAAGTTAGAAAAGTGGACCGAATATGGACCTATATGTAAATGACATCGGATTTTAATTTTGATGATTCCAATAGTTCTGTATGGTGATTTTGGACTTAGGAGCATGTCCGGAATATTATTTGGGAGTCCGTAGAGAAATTAGGCTTGAAATGCCGAAAGTTTTATTTTTGAGAAGTTTGACCGGGGGGTGACTTTTTGATATCGAGGTCGGAATCAGATTCTGAAAATTGGAATACCTCTGTTATGTCATTTAGGACTTGTGTGCAAAATTTGAGGTCAATCGAACGTGAATTGATAGGTCCCGGAGTTGTTTGTAGAAATTAGAAATTTCAAAGTTCATTGGGCTTGAATTGGGGTGTAATGCATGGTTTTAGCGTTGTTTGAGGTGATTTGAGGATTTGACTAAGTTCGTATGATGTTTTAGGACTTGTTGGTATATTTGGTTGAGGTCCCGAGGGCCTCGGGTGAGTTTCGGATGGTTAACGGATCAAAAATTGAACTAGAATAGCTGCTGCAATTTCCTTCTGTTGGAAATTGCTTCTGCTCAGAAATCGAAGCCCAGATCAAGCTCAGGGTCGAGGGCCACGATCGAAGCCATGATCGAGCCCAGAGTCGAGGGCCACAATCGAAGGCATGATCGAGCTCAGGGTCGAGGGCCACGATCGAAGCCAAGATCCAGCCCAGGATCGAGAACCAGGATCGAGGGACAGGACCGAGGACCAGGATCGAGGACCTCGATCGAAGGCCAAGATCTAGGGCCAAGATCGAGGCAGAACCGAGGATGTCATGGCAGAATTATAAAAATAGGGACTTCGTCCCATTTGCCATTTTTGACAAATTGGAGCTTGGGGAGAGGCGATTTTGATATATTTTCAAGGAAAACTTGAGGTAAGTCCCTTGTGATCATTTCTACTCCATAATATTGAATTATTATCGAATAATCCGCCTAGATTACATGATTTTGAGGTGTAAATCAGAGATTGGAACTTGGAAAATTTGGAAATAAGATTTGTAGATTTGACGGTCGAGTTGAGGTCGGATTTTGGTAAAATTGGTATGGGTAGACTCGTGGTTGGATGGTCTTTCGGATTTTATAACTTTTGTCGGGTTCCGAGACGTGGGCCCCACAGGCAATTTTTGAGCCAATTTCGAGTTTTGGTCTAACTTTGAAGCTTTTCTTGTGGAATTCATTCCATTAGCGTATATTGATGGTATTATACTGATTGTGGATAGATTTGGAGCGTTTGGAGGCAGTGTCCAGAGGCAAGAGCATTGCGGGGTAGAGATTTGACCGGTTTGAGGTAAGTAACGATTGTAAATCTAGTCCTGAGGGTATGAAACCCCGGATTTTTGTATCATTCTACTATTTTTAGTGACGCGCATGCTAGGTGACGGGCGTGTGGGCATGCACTGTTGGGGATTTGTGACTTGGTCCGTCCCGTAGCAACTGTAAAGTTGCATACTTTGTTGAAACCATTGATACTTATCTGTTTTAGAAAGATTTTCTGTAAATTGGGCTGAATGCCATGTTTGGGCCTTGCGCCAATGCTGTTTGGACCCTTAGGGGCTGTTTCTTACCATCCTCTCACTGTTTTCGATTGAAAAATCTATACTCAGTCATATTTATATTTGTTTACCGCATAACTCAGTTTTATGATTCTATTTTGATATATATAAATGTTTTGGGCCGAATGCCCTATTTTACTGAAATGCCCGAGGGCCTGATTTGTGAGGATGAGTGTGGATCGGGGTTGCCCGCCTGCAGCATAGGTTATGACTGAGTGCGGCCGAGGGCCTAATTTGTGAGGATGAGTGTGGATCGGGGCTGCCCTCCTGCAGCATACTTTATTATTATCGCACGTGAGTTGTCCGTGCAGATTATAGCGTTTGGGCTGAAGGAGCCCCTCCGGAGTCTGTACATACCCCCAGTGAGTGCAGGTACCTACTGAGTGCGAGTGCCGAGTGCCGAGTGCTGAGTGACTGGGAGGTATGAGTGATTGTGAGGTATGCCCGAGTGGCAAAAATGATTGTGAGATATGCCCGAGTGGCACGAGTGACTGTGAGGTTTGCCCGAGGGACTGTATATAAGTGATGTTTTGCCCGAGGGGCTGTTTATGATTTCATCATTTTTGTTCACCTTTGCATTAAACCTTTTTTTGAAAAACTGTTGGAAAAATATCTTTAAATGATTTTTACTGGAACTGGGTTTAAACGAGATGTTTGATTCAAATCCTGATTTTTAAGAGCATGTGGTATTTTACTGAGATTTCCTGATATGAACTTTATGTGCTTTATTGCTCGTCACTACTGCTCAACCTTTATTTATTGTTGTTACTCACTGAGTTGGCATACTCACGTTACTCCCTGCACCTTGTGTGCAGATTCAGGTGTAGTTGGTCACGGTAGCGGTTATTGAGTGTTCTGGTTGCAGATTTTCTTGGAGATAGCAAGGTAGCTTTTTGGCGATCGCAGCCCCTGCTCTTCTCTCTCTTATATTCCTCTAGTTGTATGTAGCTATTTTCCGGGCTGAGTTAGCCTTGATATTGTTAGACAGGTTGTAGTATATGCTCATGACTAGTGACACCCCGATGTCGGGCTTTTTTTTTCGCACTTCTATTTTTCTTTGATTTGAACTCTTTAAATGGAGGTTTTATGTTAAATAACCTTGAAATTATCTTTGAAATGAAAATATCATTTTGTTTTGGAAATGAATCGGCTTGCCTAGTTTCACGATAGGCGCCATCACGACAGGGGTTAGTTTTGGGTCGTGACAGATTGGTATCAGAGCCTAGGTTACATAGGTCTCACGAGTCATGAGCGGATTTAGTAGAGTCTTGCAGATCAGTACGGGGGCGTCTGTACTTATCTTCAGGAGGCTGCAGAACCTTTAGGAAACTCCACATTCTTGAATTCTTGTCGTGCGAATCTGTTGATTCTAGTAACTAAACATCTGTTGTTTCATTCTCTCATAGATGGTGAGGACTCGTACTACCGGTCAGGAGGTCCAGCTACCAGTACCACCAGCCAGGGCCGCGAGAGGCCGAGGCTGCGGTAGAGGCCGTGGTAGGGGCAGAGGTGCAGCCCGTACATCAATTAGGGCAGTACCTACAGATCCACTGGTTGTCCCAGATCAGGACCAAGTTCCAGTTGTTGATTTACCAGTTCATGCACCACATGTGCCTATTGTGATTCCAGGCCTTCAGGAGGCCCTAGCTTAGATTCTGACAGCGTGTACTGGCCTTGCTCAGACGGTCTCTATTTTGACAGCTGTAACCACTTCTCAGGCCAGGGGAGGCACTCAGACTCCCATCGCTCGCACACCCGAGCAGGTTATTCAGGGACTTCAGACACCAGAGGTACCACCAGCCCATCCGATTGTTGTTGCTCAGGATTATGTGGTTCCTGCTATGCCTGAGAATGATCAGCGTAGGTTGGAGAGGTTTGGGAGACTTCAGCCACCACCTTTCAGTGGCACAGAGAGAGAGGACGCTCAAGACGTTTTGGACAGGTGGTAGAGGATACTCCGTACTAGTGGTATTTTGGAGACTTGTGAGGTCTCATTCACTACCTTTCAGTTTTCTGGGGCTGCACTCAGATGGTGGGAGACTTACGAGAGGCGTAGGCCTGTTGGCGCAACACCCCTTACTTGGCAGCAGTTCTCCGTGGTCTTTTTGGAGAAGTTCGTGCCTCGATCCCGCAGAGAGGAGCTGCGTAAACAGTTTGAGCGGCTACGCTAGGGTGATATGTCTGTGATGCAGTATGAGATACGGTTCTTCGAGTTGGCCCGTCATGCTATCTGGTTGGTTCCTACGGACAGAGAGAGGATTATGAGGTTTATTGATGGCCTCACTTATCAGCTATAGTTGCTCATGACTAGGGAGCGGGTTTTGGGTGCTACCTTTGATGAGGTTGTCGACATTGCTGGGTAGATTGAGATGGTTTACGGTCAAGAGAGGGTTGAGCGGGAGGCCAAGAGGCCTCGTGGTCAGGCTGGATTCAGCGGTGCTCCTTTTAGGGGTCAGTTCTAGCACGGTAGAGGTCGTCATTTCAGACAGGCTCAGTCAGCTCGACCATTTCATCAGGGTGCATCATGTGGCCATGGTTCTCACAGTTCTCATCAGGGCCACTCATCACTTAGTGCCCTTCCAGTTCAGAGTTTGTCCCGTGCTCCACCTGTTCAGGGCTCTTCCATGCCAGGTTCTTCCACCAGTCATCCCGGGGCCAGGGAGTTGTTTTAAGTGTAAGGAGCTTGGGCATATATGGAGGCAGTGTTCTCGTCGTCATGGAGATCTATCTCAACAGAGGAGTCAGCCTCCGACTACATCACTAGCTACCTCACCATCCGCCCAGTCAGATCGGGGTGGAGGTCAGTCAGCTAGGGGTCGCCCTAGAGGGGGAGGCAGATCAGGGGGTGGTCAGGCCCATTTCTATGCTCTCCCTGCTAGACCAGATGCTATTGCTTCAGATGCTGTGATTACAGGTATTGTCTCAGTTTGCCATAGAGATGCCTCAGTATTATTTGACCCTGGTTCCACACACTCATATGTTTCCTCGTATTTCACCCATTTTCTGGATATGCCCTACGAGTCCTTAGTTTCATTTGTACATGTATCTACTCCTATGGGCGATACCATTATTGTGGACCGCGTATATCGGTCATATGTGGTGACTATTGGGGGTCTCAAGACCCGAGTAGATCTATTGTTGCTCGGTATGGTTGACTTTGATGTGATATTGGGTATGGATTGGTTATCTCCATGTCATGCTGATCTAGATTGTCACGCTAAGACGGTGACATTGGCTATGCCGGGAATTTCGAGGGTTGAGTGGAGCGGTTCTGTAGATTATATACCAAGTAGGGTGATTTCATATTTGAAGGCTCAGCGCATGGTAGAGAAGGGTTGCCTATCTTATTTGCCTTTTGAGAGGGATGTTAGTGCAGAGACTCCTGTCATTTATTCTGTTCCGGTGGTACGTGATTTTCCGAATGTGTTTCCTGCAGACTAACCGGGCATGCCGCCTGACAGGGATATTGACTTTGGTATAGATTTGGTGCCGGGCACTCAGCCCATTTCTATTCCACTGTATCGTATGGCACCAGCGGAGTTGACGGAATTGAAAGAACAGCTTCAAGAACTCTTTGATAAGAGGTTTATTCGGCCTAGTGTGTCACCTTGGGGTACACCGGTTCTATTTGTGAAAAAGAATGATGGTTCCATGAGAATGTGTATTGATTAAAGGCAGTTGAACAAGGTCACAGTCAAGAACAAGTATCCTCTGCCTCATATTGATGATTTATTCGACTAGCTTCAGGGAGCGAGGGTGTTCTCGAAGATTGATTTGAGGTCCGGTTATCACCAGCTGAAGATTCGGGATTCCGATATTCTCAAGACAACTTTCAGAACCCGATATGGCCATTATGAGTTCTTGGTGATGTCTTTTGTGCTGACCAATGCCCCAGCAGCGTTCATACATCTAATGAACATTGTATTCCAGCCCTATTTGGACTCATTCGTCATTGTATTCATTGACGACATCCTGGTGTACTCTCGTAGCCAAGAAGGGCACGCTCAGCATTTGAGGGTTGAATTGCAGAGATTGAGGGAGGAGAAGCTTTATGCAAAGTTCTCTAAATGTGAGTTTTAGCTCAGTTCAGTAGCATTCTTGGGTTACGTGGTGTCCAGTGAGGGTATTCAGGTGGATCCGAAGAAGATAGAGGCGGTGCAGAGTTGGCCTAGACCGTCCTCAGCCACGGAGATTAGGAGCTTTCTTGGTTTGGCGGGTTACTACCGTCGCTTTGTGGAAGGATTTTCATCTATTGCATTGCCCTTGACCAAATTGACCTAAAAGGGTGCTCTATTCAGGTGGTCGGATGAATGTGAGGAGAGCTTTCAGAAGCTTAAGACTGCTTTGACCACATCTCCAGTGTTAGTTTTTCCATCAGCTTCAGGTTCTTACACCGTGTATTGTGATGCCTCGGGATAGGCATTGGTTGTGTTCTGATGCAGGAGGGTAGGGTGATTGCCTATGCCTCGCGCCAGTTGAAGACCCATGAGAAGAACTATCCTATCCATGATCTTGAGTTAGCAGCCATTGTTCACGCCTTGAAGATTTGGCGTCATTATTTGTATGGGGTTCATTATGAGATCTATACTGATCACCGGAGTCTACAATATTTGTTAAAGCAAAAGGATCTTAATTTGTATCAGCGGAGATGGTTGGAGCTTCTTAAGGACTATGATATCACTATTTTGTACCATCCGGGGAAGGCCAATGTGGTGGCCGATGTGTTGAGTCGCCGGGCAGAGAGTTTGGGGAGTTTAGCATATCTTCCAACAGAAGAGAGACCTTTGGCATTAGATGTTCAGACCTTGGCAGGCCAGCTTGTCAGATTGGATATTTCGGAGCCTAGTCGGATATTGGCTTGCATGGTATCCAGGTCTTCTCTTTATAACCGTATCAGGGAGCGTCAATATGATGAGCCTCACTTGCTCGTTCTTCAGGACAGAGTTCGGAGAGGTGATGCTAGGGATGTGACTATTGGTGATGACGGGGTGCTGAGAATACAGGGCCGGATATGTGTGCCTAATGTAGATGGGCTTCGAGAGCTGATTCTTGAGGAGGCCCACAGCTCGCGGTATTCCATCCATCCGGGTGCCGCGAAGATGTACTAGGATTTGAGGCAGCACTATTGGTGGAGGCAGATGAAGAAGGATATAGTTGGGTTTGTGGCTCGGTGTCTAAACTATCAGCAGGTTAAGTATGAGCATCAGAGACCGAGTGGCTTGCTTCAGAGGTTAGAGATCCCAGAGTGGAAGTGGGAGCGAATCACTATGGACTCTGTAGTTGGGCTCCCACAGACTTCGAGGAAGTTCAACGCTATTTGGGTTATTGTGGATCGGTTGACCAAGTCCACGCACTTCATTCCATTTGGTACTACTTACTCTTCAGAGCAGTTGGCCGAAATTTACATCCGAGAGATTGTTTGCATGCATGGTGTCCCAGTTTCCATCATTTCAGACAGGGGTACTCAGTTCACATCGCAGTTTTGGAGGGCCGTACAGCGAGAGTTGGGTACTCAGATTGAGTTAAGCACAGTTTTTCACCCTCAGACGGACTGGTAGTCCGAGCGCACTATTCATATATTGGAGGACATGTTGCGTGCTTGTGTCATTGACTTTGGGGGCTCATGGGACCAGTTTTTTCCTCTCGCAGAGTTTGCATATAACAACCGTTATCAGTCGAGTATTCAGATGGCTCCGTATGAGGCTTTGTATGGGACGAGGTGTAGATCTCTGGTTGGATGGTTTGAGCCGGGTGAGGCTAGGCTCTTAGGTACAGACTTGGTCTAGGACGCATTAGATAAGGTGAAATTGATTCAGGAGCAGATTCACACGGTGCAGTCTAGGCAGAAGAGCTACGCAGATATGAAGGTCTGTGATGTGTCTTTTATGGTTGGGGAGAAGGTTTTGCTGAAGGTATCACCCATGAAGGGTGTTATGAGGTTTGGGAAGAGGGGCAAGTTGAGCCCCTGGTTCATTGGGCCTTTTGAGGTGCTTCAGAGGATAGGAGAGGTGGCTTATAAGCTTGCCTTGCCACCCAGCTTGTCAAGTGTGCATCCCGTGTTTCATGATTCCATGCTCCGGAAGTATATTGGAGATCCGTCCCATGTTTTGGATTTAAGCACGGTTCAGTTAGAGGGTGATATGACTTATGATGTGGAGCCGGTGGCTATTTTGGATCGGTAGGTTCGAAGGTTGACGTCGAAGGATATAGCTTTAGTGAACGTGCAATGGAGAGGTCAGCCTGTGGAGGAGGCCACCTGGGAGACCGAGTGGGAGATGCAGAGTAGATATTTATGCCTATTCGAGACTCCAGGTATGTTTCTAGACCCGTTTGAGGACGAACGGATGATTAAGAGGGGGAGGATGTAACGACCCGGCCGGTCATTTCGAGAGTTATAACTCTATTTTCCCCATTCCTACTTCTTTTTGTGTTATTCAGCTATATTATGTTATATCAGGTTAGTTGGTTCAAGTCTGGAAGGAACTCGGAGTGAAATGAGACACTTAGTCTCATAATTGAAAATTTTAAGTTAGAAAAGTGGACCGAATATGAACCTATATGTAAATGACATCGGATTTAATTTTGATGATTCCAATAGTTCTGTATGGTGATTTTGGACTTAGGAGCATGTCCGGAATATTATTTGGGAGTCCGTAGAGAAATTAGGCTTGAAATGCCGAAAGTTTTATTTTTGAGAAGTTTGACCGGGGGGTGACTTTTTGATATCGAGGTCGGAATCAGATTCTGAAAATTGGAATACCTCTGTTATGTCATTTAGGACTTGTGTGCAAAATTTGAGGTCAATCGAACGTGAATTGATAGGTCCCGGAGTTGTTTGTAGAAATTAGAAATTTCAAAGTTCATTGGGCTTGAATTGGGGTGTAATGCATGGTTTTAGCGTTGTTTGAGGTGATTTGAGGATTTGACTAAGTTCGTATGATGTTTTAGGACTTGTTGGTATATTTGGTTGAGGTCCCGAGGGCCTCGGGTGAGTTTCGGATGGTTAACGGATCAAAAATTGAACTAGAATAGCTGCTGCAATTTCCTTCTGTTAGAAATTGCTTCTGCTCAGAAATCGAAGCGCAGATCAAGCTCAGGGTCGAGGGCCACGATCGAAGCCATGATCGAGCCCAGAGTCGAGGGCCACAATCGAAGGCATGATCGAGCTCAGGGTCGAGGGCCACGATCGAAGCCAAGATCCAGCCCAGGATCGAGAACCAGGATCGAGGGACAGGACCGAGGACCAGGATCGAGGACCTCGATCGAAGGCCAAGATCTAGGGCCAAGATCGAGGCAGAACCGAGGATGTCATGGCAGAATTATAAAAATAGGGACTTCGTCCCATTTGCCATTTTTGACAAATTGGAGCTTGGGGAGAGGCGATTTTGATATATTTTCAAGGAAAACTTGAGGTAAGTCCCTTGTGATCATTTCTACTCCATAATATTGAATTATTATCGAATAATCCGCCTAGATTACATGATTTTGAGGTGTAAATCAGAGATTGGAACTTGGAAAATTTGGAAATAAGATTTGTAGATTTGACGGTCGAGTTGAGGTCGGATTTTGGTAAAATTGGTATGGGTAGACTCGTGGTTGGATGGTCTTTCGGATTTTATAACTTTTGTCGGGTTCCGAGACGTGGGCCCCACAGGCAATTTTTGAGCCAATTTCGAGTTTTGGTCTAACTTTGAAGCTTTTCTTGTGGAATTCATTCCATTAGCGTATATTGATGATATTATACTGATTGTGGATAGATTTGGAGCGTTTGGAGGCAGTGTCCAGAGGCAAGAGCATTGCGGGGTAGAGATTTGACCGGTTTGAGGTAAGTAACGATTGTAAATCTAGTCCTGAGGGTATGAAACCCCGGATTTTTGTATCATTCTACTATTTTTAGTGACGCGCATGCTAGGTGACGGGCGTGTGGGCATGCACTGTTGGGGATTTGTGACTTGGTCCGTCCCGTAGCAACTGTAAAGTTGCATACTTTGTTGAAACCATTGATACTTATCTGTTTTAGAAAGATTTTCTGTAAATTGGGCTGAATGCCATGTTTGGGCCTTGCGCCAATGCTGTTTGGACCCTTAGGGGCTGTTTCTTACCATCCTCTCACTGTTTTCGATTGAAAAATCTATACTCAGTCATATTTATATTTGTTTACCGCATAACTCAGTTTTATGATTCTATTTTGATATATATAAATGTTTTGGGCCGAATGCCCTATTTTACTGAAATGCCCGAGGGCCTGATTTGTGAGGATGAGTGTGGATCGGGGTTGCCCGCCTGCAGCATAGGTTATGACTGAGTGCGGCCGAGGGCCTAATTTGTGAGGATGAGTGTGGATCGGGGCTGCCCTCCTGCAGCATACTTTATTATTATCGCACGTGAGTTGTCCGTGCAGATTATAGCGTTTGGGCTGAAGGAGCCCCTCCGGAGTCTGTACATACCCCCAGTGAGTGCAGGTACCTACTGAGTGCGAGTGCCGAGTGCCGAGTGCTGAGTGACTGGGAGGCATGAGCGATTGTGAGGTATGCCCGAGTGGCAAGAGTGATTGTGAGGTATGCCCGAGTAGCACGAGTGACTGTGAGGTTTGCCCGAGGGGCTGTATATGAGTGATGTTTTGCCCAAGGGGCTATTTATGATTTCATCATTTTTGTTCACCTTTGCATTGAACCTTTGTTTGAAAACTATTGGAACAATGTCTTTAAATGATTTTTTACTGGAACTGGGTTTAAACGAGATGTTTGATTCAAATCCTGATTTTTAAGAGCATGTGGTATTTTACTGAGATTTCCTGATATAAACGTTATATGCTTTATCGCTCGTTACTACTGCTCAGTCTTTATTTATTGTTGTTACTTACTGAGTTGTCGTACTCACGTTACTCCCTTCACCTTATGTGCAGATTCCGGTGTAGTTGGTCACGGTAGCGGTTATTGAGTGTTCTGGTTGCAGATTTTCTTGGAGATAGCAAGGTAGCTGTTTGGCGATCGCAGCCCCTGCTCTTCTCCCTCTTATCTTCCTCTAGTTATATTTAGCTATTTTTCGGGCTGAGTTAGCCTTAATATTGTTAGACAGATTGTAGTATATGCTCATGACTAGTGACACCCCGATGTCGGGCTTTTTTTTTCCGCACTTCTATTTTTCTTTGATTTGAACTCTTTAAATGGAGGTTTTATGTTAAATAACCTTGAAATTATCTTTGAAATGAAAATATCGTTTTGTTTTGGAAATGAGTTGGCTTGCTTAGTTTCACGATAGGCGCCATCACTACAGGGGTTAGTTTTGGGTCATGACAACTATGAGCCATGAAGAGGACAACAACAATTGTTTCATTCCATACGTGCCTTGTTTGGCATTAGTAAGCCTCAAAGAGAGATATCACTTATGTGACACCAGTTGCCTATTGGAATGTAGGAAAAATCAGTTTAACTCGAAATGAGAATATTCTAGCACCTTGAATGTGATATGGATTTCAAGATACACTAAATTGCATTACGCTCTTAATTGTATTTGACACAAGAAATCTATGCCACAAACCCATGGGGATGAAAAAGAAGTTGAACACTTGTGAGATTATTATCATTCTCACAACTTAACCTTTGCCAATAGTTGATCCTATATGAGAGAACCAGAGATACGACAACTTGTCTTTTAAATCAATATGCTCTCATGTTACTAGACGGTAAAAAGGATTCGTGATAATATACACAAAGGAACAAAGTGATTGTTCAAACCATAGGAGCCACATACACTGTAGAGAAAAAGAGTAACTCAAGAAGGATCTCAACAATAGGCTGTTTTACATTAGATTTGATAACACATAGGTAAATATTATGGCGGTGCGTGCATAGGCACAAATGGCCAGATGTTATCCATTTGAATAAAAAACTTATGTACGAAATACATCAGGTATAGTCCCTTGTTAAGAATTTAGGAAAGCAAGTGGGAAGTATTAATCCTAGAGTTATAACTTAATTCAAGGACATAATTATAGAGCTCAATTCCACAAGTGCTTGTAAATAAGGGAATTTGTGATAGAGTGGATTAACAAAAAATGTGTGTCGTTCAAAGAGTAGATACATGCACTATTTTGTGATTCAACAGCTTGTTAAGACCATGTTTATGTGAGCTATTCAATATGGGTGCACATATACAACAAGGAAAATAATGCGGTGTTCATAATGATGTACTAAGGAGTGACTTACTTGATGACTTTAGATTGACAGGGAAGTACCTTAATTAATGCCCCTCTACTCCACATCCAAAACATACATTAGTACCATAGTGACATACACCTAAATGACATCTCATACACTTCACACAACGAGGATGGGGTCTTCTAAATTGATTCTCACCACTTACCCGACATTCCCCTTAGTCTTCCTCCAAGCCTTCATGGCGGGAGTAACAATATCTGCAACAACTCGTTGTATAGACTTTTGGAATTGCCCAAATCCACCACCCATAACACATTTTTGAGCATACTCACAACATGCCGCAAAGTATTTTTGCCCGCATATCAGGCAGACCGGGATGGGTATATCCAACCTAAGGGCATTTGTTCTTCTTATGCCCTCCTGTTTCCACAACCATAACATATTTTAAGAATCATCCAACATAAACCGAGTGTCACGCCCCAAACTCGGGGAGTGCGACCAGCGCTCAACCAAGTGAACCCGGCCAAGCAAGCCTGTTAGACTTCCTTCTATCCAAACTCATCCATGAATAAAGAGGAGATGCACTCCATAAACCGAGTGGCTAAACCCGAGTGGCTCTTCTTTCATATCATACATTTCGGCTTATTGATACAAATAATCCTCTTTCATTTCTTAGGTTCTCTCACCACATAAACTGGTGGCGGGGTAAGATTAATAAAAATAGGGACATTTCCCTTAGCAATTATTTTTTTTCATTCCCTTCTCGCTGACTCGAACCCGTAGGTTACTCATATGAAAGTGAGACATGACGAGAAAATTAGCTTCCTATTTTGAGTTCTATCACACGATTTGGAGTATCAAAGAAGTGTGAATTTCCTAAATGTCTAAGTAGCCTCCTCATTATAGATGTGGTCGACAATACACTGATAAGAAGGACTCTACTAGACACGGCTCTGAGACATCCTAGAATACTTTAAAATAATAGGCTCTAATACCAAGTTTGTCACACCCCAAACTCGGGGAGTGCGACCGGCGCTCAACCGAGTGAACCCGGCTGAGCAAGCCTATTAGATTTCCTTTTACCCAAACTCATCCATGAATAAAGAGGAGATGCACTCCTTAAATCAAACACTGAAAATATTTTATTAACAACTCCCATTTCATACCATTAGCTACTTCATTAATAATTTTCAAAGTATTGCAAGTTTATAGATATAATGTAAAACATGTTTGCCAAATAGCAACATTTCCAATTTAATTCCCAACATCATACACCACCCACAACCTATATGGAAGTGCCGGAAACAAGGCCCCGGCTATACCTCAAGACACAAAGTGTAACATCAAGTGACATCGGGACCGGAATAGAATAGGGCTCACCAAAACCTACTGAATAGGGAGTAACTGCTAACGAGGACCAAAGTTGCACCGCTGATGAATCACATGCATCCATTGAAGATGCAACGCCCCCGGCAAAAGGGACGTTAGTAAATATGGAATAGTACTAGTATGTAAAGCTAACAGTTCTCTTTCAAAATAGAATACCAATGTAAGAAGGGAAAATCCATAGAAACAACAAGTCACAATCAATGATATTCAAATACCAAGTTAAAATATAATAATTTCCAAAATATGAAGATAACACTGGAAAGTGATAATCAAATTATGATGATAATATTATTTTTGGTTAGGAGATCTTTAGCACTGATATACCACTATTCACAATACCAATGTTCACAATACTATTGTTCATAATACCAATGTTCACAATACCAGTGTTCACAATACCGATGTTCATAATACCAATGTTCACAATACCGATGTTCACAATACCAATGTTCACCATACCGATGTTCACAATACCAATGTTCACAATACCAGTGTTCACAATACTAATGTTCACAATACCGATGTTCACAATACCAATGTTTACAATACCGATGCTCACAATACCAATGACACCGTAATTTTAGTACAAAGTCCGATCACGACCCAATCGGCTAGGCTATCTCATTAGAGATTCAACCACAACTACTATCAATACCAATACCACCGTAATTTTAGCACGGAGTCCGATCACGACCCGATCGGCTACGCTATCTCATTAGAGAATCAACCACAATTATTATCAATGCCAATACCACTATAATTTTAGCACGGAGTCTGATCACGACCCGATCGGCTAGGTTGTCTTATTTGAAGACATCAACCAAAATCTCAATTACAATTACAATTTCTAGCACAATCACCACCATGTGTGCGACATGGTATCCGATCACGACCCGATCGGCTAGGCTGTCTTATTCGAGACATCAACCCTTCTATATGAATCAATCTTATTCCAATTAAGAGGAATAATTTTATCACATCAATTTCATCCCAAATAAGGGGAATAGTTCACAAAAATAACATAGGTGCAAATGTATTTACCTCATCATCTTCCACATTGTATAAATCCCCACTAGTATTTTCAACCAATAACAACAATAATATTTCCTTGGCTCTTTTGACCATTCACAAGATTCTTTATTCAAGGCACGATGGCCTTATTTGATATTCCACACTTTTATTTCTTCCCTCTCATGTATCATCATCATAAATATCAACAGACATATAATATTCCGGAAATCACAACTTTAAGTTCATTAGAAATGAACAATTTAAGAACAATAGATTTCTTTCCGAGAAATGGATTAAAATGATTGGCAATTGATGCGCAAGTTAAAATCATCAACAAATAACACACCATTTATTCTTGACATACTTTTTCCCCAAAAAGGGCAATACACAATTTTCACTCACGAATATGTAAGAATGCAAAACAAATTAAAAATACTCACAAAGCATAGCATTTTTTAGAACAACCACATATGAGAATTCCTTGAGTTCATAAGCTTTTAGGCAATTCTATTTTCGTAGTCAATTTGGAAGAGTTGAATCAAGGCTCATTTCATAACCTTTCTCACATCATTCCATTTTATTGGCTCCATTGGCCACAAGTATAACTTTCACTTATATTAATCATCGCATTTCATACTTCTTTCACATCTTTTAATTCCATTGGCACCAATGGCCACAAGTATAACTTTCACTTATATCAATTATCGCATTTCATATTTCTTTCACATCTTTATAGGTTATCAACAGTAGGACATTTCCAATCAAGGCTTTAGGTACACATATGAGCAATTAAGAGTCTTAAGCATATTAAGTTTTCTCACACAATTTGGAATCATAACCTTCATTTGAAACACAACTCAAAGACATCGCATTGGAATACACATATCATTCTTGAACATATTCCCAAAGGATAACATAATGTGTTAGGAACATTCGGAACACGTTTTGAGTACTTAATTCTCGACACTTTGCTTATTCGGGACAATCGAATTTATTGGGAACAACTCGGAACATAGAATAAGGAACTTGAGACAACCATACTTAAAACTTAGGAGAACATCATTGAATTCAATTCTAAGAAAGTAGTTTTTCCAACATACCTTGGTTTAAGCTTTCCTTAAATTACTACAGCGTTCCGGAAATTCTAGCAATCCCAATCTATTTTGAGACATAACAAAATTGAACCATTATTAGGAAGATATTCATGGTTTCAGCTCATTTGAGCATTTTATCAAACACTAGGTGTGCAAATTTAACTATAAAGTTCTTCTACAAGATTTTCTTCACTCCACAACCCAATCTTTACTTATTTAAGCTCAACAATCTCCCCACAAATCTTATTGGTACATATATGTATACATAATACTCTCACACCCAATAATCATACTTCTCATGACCTAATTTTAATCAAAATCCCGAAATTTAAGGCTAGGGAGTAGAATCTTACCTATTAGATGAAAATCTTGTGAAATCTTCAAGCATTGGGCAAGAATTGATGAACAAAATAGCTATATCTTCTCTTTCTATCTCTAAGATAGATCTCTCCTCTCTCTACAAAATCACATTTTACATTTTAAAATGACCCTCTAAGGCCTTATATCAAAATTGGATCGGATATGAAAATTTTCAAAAATGATCCCCGAAGTCAATTATGTGGTGCAATTATGCTATAGCATAATCATTTTGTGGGCAGCAGAATTGCAGCAATATCAATTATGCGACAGAATAAATATTTTTTCAAAATTTGCCCGTCTCTGCTCCACTTTGCGATGCTTATGCAGTCCGCGGAACCGTTTTGCGGTCACAAAATTTATCGCAGATCCATCCTTTGATAATTTGGTCATAACTTCTTGTAGGATTTTCCAAATGACAAACAGTTTAAAGCCTTGGAAATTAGACACATAGTCCTTTCTTTTGATAGGTAATACACTGTACTCTTCATATCAAGAGAGGTATGCTCGTTTGAAGTTAGGTCTTATGCAAACTTACTTAAAACTTTATCCCATCATAAAATTTTCAAATTGACTTAGACCATAAACCCTTCGTAATTCACCTCATACATATATTAATGATCAATTGATATAATTCTTATAATAGCCCTTGTCTACACACAAAATAATATAATTATCGCACATCAACTTTCTTACTAGCGCTCAGGTACTTTGAAATTTTTTGGGGTGTTACACGTACGCACAAGATGACGAGAGTTCATACATAGCTAAATTCATGCTATTGTCCGGGTAGACTTAGGTTCACACCGTGCTATAATTGTACTATAGGGGTTATTTTTGCTCGTTTAATTCCTTTATTACGCATTACGACTTGAGACTGGACTTGCGTAGAGTGATAGACTTGCTTTTGTAGTGATTTGATAGGCTTCATGACTAGCCGTGGAATAATTGTACTCCTTATACGTATTTCTCCCGCGCTATATGTTTTCATTGAAAGGTTTTCCTAAAAAATTTATAACTCACATGTCTATTCGTGAGTGGGGTCAGTGACACATTAAAGCTTCTTATTCTAATAGGATCGAGCCGTTCGCCTCAGTAGGATTATGTACCACACTCTCATGGGAGCAGGCTGTTCGCCTCGGCAGTGCACATATTATGATGAGATCGGGCCATACTCCTCGACATTTCTATAAAATACTCTTATGGAAATCATGCGTAATATCTGACAAGAAGTCAGTGTATCTACGAGTCTTCCTAATTTGAATTATGACAACCTATCTGGTGAGGTCCATTATATATATATGCTCTGGTTGAGGAGGAAATTTCTAATTGAGAGCTTGAGTCTATTGTAGAGAGGAGGACAGTATCACGTATTTACACTTGTTTAAATTCGTTTATTTACTCTACCCCATATTGGTTTACTGCTTACTGTATCTGTCTTATTGGACCACTATTAAGTGTCGATGTCGACCCCTCGTCACTACTTCTCTGGGGTTAGGCAAGATACTTACTGGGTACGCTTTGATTTACGTACTCATGCTACACTTGCTGCATACTTTTGTGCAGGTACATATATGTCTGGTCATCGTTTGTGCGTAGAGCCACAACTATTGCAGGGACTTGCCATGAGCTGCATTTCATGAGTATCCATCAGAGTTATTTGTATTCTCCTGTCTAATTTGTCTCTCAGACAGATGTTGTATTTTATTTTATTTTCTAGTTGATGCTCATGCACTTATGACACAGGTTTTTGGGGGTGCTTTTGGGTTGTCCTTTATTTTTGTTGTGAAAACATTATCAGTAACCCTGTAAATTCTATTTCTTATTATTTAATTGATGAAAATTATGGTTTCAAAAATACTAAAATGAGTAATTAAGTTAAACATTCACTGTTGGTTTGCCTGACGGCGATGTTAGGCTCCATCATGACCTCTAGTGGATTTTGGGTCGTGACATCTTGGTATAAGAGCATTAGGTTCACTTAGGTCTGACGAGTCATGAGAAAGTCTAGTAGAGTCTTGCAGATCGGTATGGAGATATCTGTACTTATATTCGAGAGGCTACAAGGACATTAGGAGCATTTCCCCTCTTGATTCCTTATTGTGCAATTTGATCCCTTTGAGGCTTATGCCTTTATATCCTTCCTACTCATTCTTATACGATGTTCAACGCTAGTGTCATTTGGGCATCGAGGAGTTGTAGTGGTACTACATACGGGGAACAAGGTGTTTCTCCTTGCGCATTCGAGCAGGTTATTATAGTCTTCTTGTCGAAAGAGGTTCTGTTATATCTTCTCAATAACTGTATTTTCGATGGTTTTAAGGCTACGCACAGGTTTCTGTGATGTTCGGACGTTGAAATCGCACAGTGTTTGTGTAATGGCAGGGTGCTTGTCTATGTGTCGGGGCAGTGAATGACTTCCGAGGAGGTTTTTCTCAGTGCATGATTCAAAGGTTGAGCATTTTATTTCCAGTGGAGGAAAGGCAATTGGACTATGAATGTTCAAGTTTGGGATAATGGAGTAACGAGACTTGGTATTTTCGAGCATGGTAGAATTCTCAATTGTGATGGGGTGTCATTTTCCTTGTTGAATGCGTTAAGGTTCACCGGTGTTATAGTCTTCATCAATTTGCCTTCGAGGCAGGGTAATGTGAAATGGTGCTGGAGAAGCGGTTATGCGAGATGGCAGAGTGTAGCGATTTTGGAATCAAATGGGTATTTATAATGTTGATGGCTTGATAAGGATGATCTTTTAGAAGGCTTGGAGTTGGTGGCAATTTATTAGCTCAAGTGTTACAGAGATGGATTCCGATTTGAGGCAACAATTGGGCAACGAAGGATGAGGAAGGACATGTGGGAGGTGTTTTGAGTGGTTGAATTGCTAGAAGGTCAAGTATGAAAAGTAGAATTCGAGGAGTTGCTTAAAGGAGAGGGTTTAACCAAAGTGGGAGAGTGGTAGAGTAGAAAATGGGTTTCGTGGTAGGATAGCCACACGTCTTGAGGAATGTTTGGAGCCATTTAGGAATTCATGGTGGATAGTGACTAGGTCCATGGATTTTATTTGGATGCAATATGACTTCGAGTATGGAATGTATTGTTGGACTTTCAGATGATGTCAATGGGGAAGAAGGAATCTCGGTGGGTCCTAGGGTTATGTAATTGTAGTTTCAAGCTAAGTAGGAGAGCCCCGCCGTCTATGATTGGATTGTGTGGTTGTCTACTTGTGTAGTTTCTGGTTATCGGTGTATTGGTGGGTTATTACGACTAAGGAAAGAAAACATCAGCGTTAATTTGAGCAAAGGATTAGAGGAATTTGTGCTACATTTGGCCTTATCGGTTCGTGTTCAGGTTTTGGGAAGACTCAGAATCTATGCCTTGTGTGGATGTGATGTACAATAAAAGGAATTCGGCCGGTTGCTTCTTTGAGAGGGTGTTCATTTGGTAGCAGGGCCTTAGAGTTTGATTATATTCAGGAACATGTCAGAGTGGGTGACTCTCAACAACGGTCCTAGTGGGTTCAAAATTAAAGTGCGATGCCTAAGGATTTCGGGTTCGTGGTATTGTTAAGTATCGAGCTTTTGCAGTGGATTATGCAAGGGGCTTGGAGTTTTCTATGTTATCATCGGTCTGCGGTGTAGCATTGGAGGAATGGGAGAAAATAACTTCGGGTTCAGAGGGGAATTATTAGAATGGGTGTACCAGATGAAGACGTGAATGTGCGCACAAGGAGGGTATGAGTTAGTTCGTGGGTTTTGAGGCAACATGGTCTCGTGAAATAAGGTCACTCAGGATGAGTGTGGATTGGGTTCGTTATATTTTGAATAGAGATATTATTATTTCTAAGGCAAGTCCATTGTAAATTAGAAGAAGTTGGTTTGTTTAGCAGTGGTTGAATCGGCATGATGGTGGCAATGATCAGTTCCTTCGGCGTGTTAAGTTATGCGGGTGATTTGTGGCGGTACGTGCGTGGCTTGATGGCGGCCGTAATTTGATTTATTTGTAGGTATTCGATTATAATAGCCTGTAATGTGTAGATGGATCCTAGAAGTGTTATTGTGGTTTAGACCACTACTTGAGGATTGTATTTTCTGCAGTTATGGGAATTAAGTCGCGTGTTGCAATGGTTCTCCTGAAATGAGTTAAGTGAAAGGTTTCTATATGATGGAGTGTTTATTCTATTAGTGGTTCAGGAGTTATGATGAAATTCTTGTACTCTCGCGTATTGGCATATTAGGTGCAGTGAGCGGCATGTGAATTGGAAGTTGAGGATCAAGGTTGCGGTTCAGTGTAGACAAGAATATTATGAGCTCGGAAGAGCAAGAAATAATTCAGATGTTTAGAGTAAGCTGGTATTGTCTTTATCGTCACTTGAGATCGGTATCCTGTGTAAGAGGTTTTTTGTACTAATTTGCGGATTCTCGATTAGCTTTACAGCATTGTATGTCCGGTGGTATGGATGTGCTGACTTTTTACCTGGTGCGGGAGGTTGTGGGAGCGTATCCCACGGGAAGATTGTATAAGTGTGACATATAGTCACTTGATTGATTAAAGATTGAAACTAAGTATGGAGATTATGGTACTATCGCTAATGTGAGAGCTTAGGCCTGGGAGGCACTCTATTAATTTGATTGTGAACTGTGGAAGTTTGTTCTGGATTAGACGGTTGTTCTTATGTGTCATGAGTAGGGTTGTTGTGGATCCTTGGAAGGTTATTAACCCAGTGCGGTACGATCAGAATCGGCTTGAGGTACGTCGATGGATCTAGATGTGAATGTGCGCTCTATATCAGGCCGGATGTGTTTATTTCATAATAGTGTTACTTATGGAGGGGTCTTCGGGCCATGGATGTTATTTTTGTCGTCAGCTATTCCGTGTAATCTCTATTGTGCCATGTGGGTTGCGATACCCGTATGATTATTCGCACTCGTATCGAGATCCCATGTAGTTTGTGGTGTTGTTATAACATGATGGCTCTCGAGATGCAGGTCATTTATCGCACCTTAGCTGTGCTTGAGTTTTGTAACGTATGGTGCTATCTGTCTCCCCAGGGATGATATTATACACTTGGCATGCTTGTGGTCGATATTCGGGTATGTTGTTTGGATCGGGTGGCACGCCGCCACGGGTATCATGGTTGGATCGGGTTGCACGCTGCAATAGTGTGATGTTTAGTACAATTCCCTATATCTATTCTTGTGTGTTTTGTTTCTCATTATTCTGAGGAAGGTTCATAACATCTTTTTGGTTGTTTAATTATTTACGTGGGTTGAGTAGTTCTTTCCAGAGTTCATTTTCCTTATGTATCACATTCGAGTTTGTATCTTGTTGGCACATTGTGGCATCTTAAGAGACCTTTGGAGGTGTCTGATGTGGCTTATTGCCTGAGCAACTTGTACTGGGTGAGACGAGATTATTGGACCTGCGATCAATGCGATCGAATTTATACAAGGTATATGAAAGAACAAATATCGTTGTTCATCTCAGAATGAAGTAATGCTTCTTGTCAGGAGGAGAGACTCCATGATTTATGATTCGGCAGATGGTTATGAGTTTCTACAAATCTCTTCCATCGTGGAAGTATTGCGAGAGTTGAAACATGGCTTATACATGTTATGAGGTATACTACGGGCTTCGGGTCAGTGGAAATTTCAGTCATTGTGCTTGGGGAGATTGCCTTGGGAAAATGAGTTATGTGGTGCATGGTGTGATTTTAGCGGAGGAGCATGGTCATGTTGGGTTCAGTGTCTGGTGATTTATGCGACATTCGTATGTTAGAATATGGTATTGTGGAGAAACTCTAGATCTTGAAATTTGGCTCTAAAGCTTGCTAGCTAAGGTAGCAGGAAGGATCTTCAGTATGGCTCGAGCTAATACGCTCAACCTGGTTGTGGTGTCACGAGTAGGTGCACGAGGTGTTAAACATTGATTTTGGACAACGCCGAAGCAGTTCTTAGCACGTTCGAGGACAAACGTATGTTTAAGTGGGAGAGAATGTAATGACCCGACCGGTTGTTTTGAGCTCTAGCCCATCGTTCGGCGGTTTGAGGCCTTGAGTAACTTCACTTCAGGTATTATGGCTTGTACACATGATCGGAATTGAATTTACGGAAGTTCAGATTTGATTTGGAAAGAAAATTCTAATTTTGTAAGCTTGTAAGTTGGAGAAATTATCTAAGGTTTGACTTTTGCGTAAACGACTTCGGAATCGGGAATTGAAGGTTCCAACAGGTTCGTATGATGATTTTGGACTTGGGCGTATATCCGGTTCGGGTTTTGGTTTACCCTGGAGCGTTTTAGCGCCTATTGTGGAAAGTTGGCATTTTGGAACAAATTTCATAAATTTGGATGTCCATTTGTAATACCAATGTTATCGATGTCCGTTTGAAATACCGAGTCTAGGAATAGCTTCGTATGGTGATTCTGGTCATAGGAGCGCGTCCGGTTGTGGATTTGGAGGTCCGTAGGTCATTTTGGTGTCATTTGGTGAAAGCTGGAAGTTGGGGGTTTTTCGAAGTTTGACCAGGAGTGAACTTTTTGTTATCGGGGTCCGATTCCAATTCTGGAAGTTGGAGTAGGTCCACTATGTCAAATGTGACTTGTGTGCAAAGTTTGAGGTCAATCGAACGTGATTTGATAGGTTTCAGCATCGAATGTGGAACTTAGGAGTTCAATGGTTCATTAAGCTTGAATCGATGCTCAACTTGTAGATTTGACATTGTTTGATGTGATTTGAGGCCACCAGCAAGTTTGTGTTATGTTATGGGACTAGTTGGTGTGATTGGACAAGGTCCCGGGGGCCTCGGGTGTGATTCAAAGTGGTTTCGGGCCAATTCTAGTTGTTTTGGCTTTTGCTGTTGCTGGTTCTGGGTTTTTCCTTCGCGAACGCGAAGAGAGTCTTGCGTTCGCGAAGAAGGGTTTTTGGGTGGTTGATTGATGTTCATCGCAAACGCGACACAAGGGTCGCGAACGCGTAGAAGGAAAGGGGGAGCTGGGCCTGGAGCAGGTTGGCCTTCGCGAACGCGACTCTTGGACCGCGAACACGAATGGGCAAGGGTATAAGGCTTCGCGAACGCGGCGTAGGGGACTCGAACGCGAAGTAAAATTTTGAGGCAGTGGCATTTGGCTTTTGTGAACGCAAAGAAGGGTTGCCTGGGCAGTGTATAAGTTTGCCAAAACGGGTTTTGGCTTATTTTATCTCAATCTTCCAAGGGAGCCGAGCTAAGGGCAATTTTGGAGGAGCTTCTTCGTCATCCATCACAAGGTAAGTAATTACCACCTATTACAAGTTAAATACTTGGTTTATATATGGATTTAAACATGAAAATTGGTGAAAATTGTGAGATTTTGAAGAAAACCTAAAAATTTATAATTTTGGATTTTGACCATGAAATTGGACATGGAATTTGGAATAAATTATATATTTGAGTTAGTAATGTTATGGGTAATGTTTATATTCGAAAACATTTTGAATCCGGGCACGTGGGCCTGAGGGTTGACTTTATTGACTTTTTGAGCGGAGTTGAAAATTTATTTAAATTGATTGATTATGGGTATTAGAGTATATTTTGATTGGTTTGCACCTTGTTTGACTAGTTTTAGATCGACGGGCATCGGTTTGAGGTGTTAGAGAGGCTTTGGAGCCGGTTATGGAACTTTAGAGCGAGGTAAGTCTCATATCTAACTCTGTGAGGGGGAAACTACCCCTAGGTGATGTAATTGTTATGTGTTACTTATTGTAGGGGCTACGTATGCCCATGGTGATGAGAGTCCGTATGTAGCTAAATTCATGCTATTGTCCGGGTAGACTTAGGTTCACACCATGCTATAATTGTACTATAGGGGTTATGTTTTCTCTTTTCATTTGTTTATTTTGCATTACAACTTGAGACAGGACTTGCTTTGCGTGATAGACTTGCTTTTGTAGAGAATTGACGTGCTTCATGACTAGCCATGGAATAATTGTACTCCTTATACGAATTTCTCCCGCGCTATGTGTTTTCATTAAAAGGTTTTCCTTAAAAATTTATAACTCACACGTCTATTCATAGGTGGCGTCACTGACCCATTAAAGCTTATTATTCTAATGGGATTGGGCCGTTCTCCTTGGTAGGATTATGTACCCCACTTATGGGAGTTGGTCGTTCGCCTCGGCAGTATGACATATGTATCTATGGTTCGTGTCGTTCGACCCTAGTCAATGCACAGATTATGATGGGATCGGGCTGTACGCCTCGGCATTTCTATAAAATACTCTCATGGAAATCATGCGTAATATCTGACAAGAAGTCAGTGTATCTATGAGTCTTCCTGATTTGAATTATGACAACCTATCTGGTGAGGTCCATTATATATATATGCTCCGGTTGATGAGGAAATTTCTAATTGAGAGCTTGAGTCTATTGTAGAGAGGAGGATAGTATCATGTATTTAAACTTGTTTAAATTCGTTTATTTACTCTGCCCCATATCTGTTTACTCCTTATTGTATCTGTCTTATTGGACTACTAGTAAGTGTCGATGTCGACCCCTCGTCACTACTTCTCTGGGGTTAGGCAAGATACTTACTGGGTACGCTTTGATTTACGTACTCATGCTACACTAGTTGCATATTTTTGTGCAGATACATATATGTTTGGTGATCTTTTGGGCACAGAGGCGCGACTATTGCGAGGACTTACCGTGAGCTGCATTTCATATTATGATCTGCAGCCTGCAGAGCCTCCATCAGAGTTATTTGTATTCTCATGTCTAATTTGTCTCTCAGACAGATGTTGTATTTTATTTTATTTCCTAGTTGATGCTCAGGCACTTGTGACACCGGGTTTTGGGGGTGCTTATGGGTTGTCCTTTATCGTAGTTGTGAAAACATTATCAGTAACCTTGTAAATTCTATTTCTTATTATTAAATTGATGAAAATTATGGTTTCAAAAATACTAAAAGAAGTAATTAAGTTAAACATTCATTGTTGGCTTGCCTGACGGCGATGTTAGGCACCATTACGACCTCTAATGAATTTTGCGTCGTGACAGGCGCTTAGTACAAATACTAAAGATATTAGTTTTTTTTTTTAATAAAAAGTTGTTTTTAGGATAATCATTTATCCTATTGCTAAGAGACTCTAGAAAGAATATTCTAATTACCTCATTTATATCATATTGTTAGCAATGTTTTCTAAGTCTTCCTCGTGTGAGTCTATTGCATTTGGTACATCTATCATAAAAGTAGAAAGTAGTTTGTCATGTACCACCCGTTTATCTCCTTCTCTTCGATCTAATTCCAGCAAGAGCTCTTCAAAGAGGCCATCCACATCATAGAAAAGTATGGTGGCTTTTTCAAGCCAAATATCCCATGGGTTTTTTATTATGCTAGTAGGGAAACTTGCATAACTATGCACCATAGTTGTCAATCATCGCCTGGACCGTACGGAGCATACTGTGTAGCTTCTTGAGATTAGCAGCCACTCCCCAAATGTTTCCTATTTTTATTTACATGTTTTGTGAAATCTGCAAGTAAATTTAAAAATGAGAAAGAAGCAGAGCGAGCATGAAAGTTTTCATCCATGAGTAACTCTTGGTTATTGAGCTTTGATGGTATTGGCGGTTATTGTTCTATGAGAATGGCAAACATGGTTCTTTGCCGCTTAGGGTCTTATCACAATTCCAGCCATTGGTTCTTCGGCGCTTAGGGTTCTATGACAATGGCAACCTTGGTTAGGCGCTTAGGGCTCCGTGTGCTTTTCATGGGAAGCTACAATGTTTAAAACTTTAACTGGTGAAAAGCATATTTCCTTTCAAACACAAAATCAAAAAAAATACTAAAGATATTTGTTTTTTTTAGTAAAAAAATTATTTTTAGGATAATCATTTATCCTAATGTTGACAGACTCTTGAAACAATATTCTAATTACATTTATCCTATAGTTAGCAATGTTTTCTAAGTGTTTCACATGTGCGTCTATTGCATTTGGTACGTCTATCATAAAATTAGAAATCAGTTTGTCACGTACTACCCGTTTATCTCCTTTTCTTCGATCTAATTCCAAAAAGAGATCTTGAAAGAGGTCATCCACATCATAGAAAATTATGGTGGCTTCTTCATGCCAAACATCTCATGGTTTCGTGAGATTAACATCCACACCCCAAATGAATTTAGCTGCCAACCCTAGTTAGCAAGGTGAAAAACTTTCTCAAGAACATGGAGAGATTTCTCCTACTTTTTTTCCTGCATGTTTTTTGAAATCTGCAAGTAAATTTAAAAATGAGAAAGAAGCAAAGCCGGCAAAAACATCTTCATCCATGAGTATCTATTGGCTGTTGAACTTTGATGGTATGGGCGCTGATTGTTCTCTGAGAATGGAAGCCTTGGTTCTTCGTTGCTTAGGGTTCTGTGACAATGGCAGCCATTGGTTCTTTGGGGCTTAGGGTTCTATGACAATGGCAGCCTTGGTTAGGCGCTTAAGGCTTGTACTTTTTGTGGGAAGCTATAACGTTTAAAGCTTTAACGGTCGAAAAGCACATTGCCTTTCAAACACAAAAGCAAAACAAATACAAAAGATATTAGTTTTTTTAAAAATATTGTATTTAGGATAATCATTTATCCTATTGTAGACAGACTCTAGAACGAATATTCTAATTACCTCATTTATCCTATTGTAAGCAATGTTTTCTAAGTTTTCCACATGTGCATCTCTTGCATTTGGTATGTCTATCATAGAATTAGATAGCAGTTTGTCACGTACCACTCGTTTATCTCCTTCTCTTCAATCTAATACTAGCAAGAGATCTTCAAATAGATCATCCACATCATAGCAAAGTATGGTGGCTTCTTCAAGCCAAGCATCCCACGGTTTCTTGATTGTGATGGCAAGGAAACCTGCATAACTATTTGCCACAATATCAATCATCACCTGGACCTTAAAGAGCATTTGGTTGTAGCTTCGTAAGATTAGCATCCATACCCCGAATGTTTCTTATTTCTTTTACTGCAAGTTTTGTGAAATCTGCAAGTTAATTTGAAAATGAGAAAGAAGCAAATACAGCACGGAAGTCTTCATCCATGAGTATCTCCTAGTTGTTGAGCTTTGATGGTATGGGTGCTTATTGTTCTGTGAGAATGGCAGTCTTGGTTGTTCGCCTCTTAGGGCTCTATGACAAAGGACGTCATTGGTTCTTTGGCGCTTAGGGTTCAGTGACAATGGCAGGTTTGGTTAGGCTCTTAGGGCTCTGTGTGCTTTAGGAGGAAGCTACAATGTTTAGAGCTTTAACGGGCAAAAAGCACATTGCCTTTCAAACACAAAAGCAAACAAATACTAAAGACATTATTTTTTTATTTAAAAAAAAGTTAGTTTTAGAATAATCATTTATCCTAATGTTGACAGACTCTTGAAACAATATTCTAATTACATTTATCCTATAGTTAGCAATGTTTTCTAAGTGTTTCACATGTGCGTCTATTGCATTTGGTACGTCTATCATAAAATTAGAAACCAGTTTGTCACGTACTACCCGTTTATCTCCTTTTCTTCGATCTAATTCCAAAAAGAGATCTTGAAAGAGGTCATCCACATCATAGAAAATTATGGTGGCTTCTTCATGCCAAACATCTCATGGTTTCGTGAGATTAACATCCACACCCCAAATGAATTTAGCTGCCAACCCTAGTTAGCAAGATGAAAAACTTTCTCAAGAACATGGAGAGATTTCTCCTACTTTTTTTCCTGCATGTTTTTTGAAATCTGCAAGTAAATTTAAAAATGAGAAAGAAGCAAAGCCGGCAAAAACATCTTCATCCATGAGTATCTATTGGCTGTTGAACTTTGATGGTATGGGCGCTGATTGTTCTCTGAGAATGGAAGCCTTGGTTCTTCGTTGCTTAGGGTTCTGTGACAATGGCAGCCATTGGTTCTTTGGGGCTTAGGATTCTATGACAATGGCAGCCTTGGTTAGGTGCTTAAGGCTTGTACTTTTTGTGGGAAGCTATAACGTTTAAAGCTTTAACGGTCGAAAAGCACATTGCCTTTCAAACACAAAAGCAAAACAAATACAAAAGATATTAGTTTTTTTAAAAATATTGTATTTAGGATAATCATTTATCCTATTGTAGACAGACTCTAGAACGAATATTCTAATTACCTCATTTATCCTATTGTAAGCAATGTTTTCTAAGTTTTCCACATGTGCATCTCTTGCATTTGGTATGTCTATCATAGAATTAGATAGCAGTTTGTCACGTACCACTCGTTTATCTCCTTCTCTTCAATCTAATACTAGCAAGAGATCTTCAAATAGATCATCCACATCATAGCAAAGTATGGTGGCTTCTTCAAGCCAAGCATCCCACGGTTTCTTGATTGTGATGGCAAGGAAACCTGCATAACTATTTGCCACAATATCAATCATCACCTGGACCTTAAAGAGCATTTGGTTGTAGCTTCGTAAGATTAGCATCCATACCCCGAATGTTTCTTATTTCTTTTACTGCAAGTTTTGTGAAATCTGCAAGTTAATTTGAAAATGAGAAAGAAGCAAATACAGCACGGAAGTCTTCATCCATGAGTATCTCCTAGTTGTTGAGCTTTGATGGTATGGGTGCTTATTGTTCTGTGAGAATGGCAGTCTTGGTTGTTCGCCTCTTAGGGCTCTATGACAAAGGACGTCATTGGTTCTTTGGCGCTTAGGGTTCAGTGACAATGGCAGGTTTGGTTAGGCTCTTAGGGCTCTGTGTGCTTTAGGAGGAAGCTACAATGTTTAGAGCTTTAACGGGCAAAAAGCACATTGCCTTTCAAACACAAAAGCAAACAAATACTAAAGACATTATTTTTTTATTTAAAAAAAAGTTAGTTTTAGAATAATCATTTATCCTAATGTTGACAGACTCTTGAAACAATATTCTAATTACATTTATCCTATAGTTAGCAATGTTTTCTAAGTGTTTCACATGTGCGTCTATTGCATTTGGTACGTCTATCATAAAATTAGAAACCAGTTTGTCACGTACTACCCGTTTATCTCCTTTTCTTCGATCTAATTCCAAAAAGAGATCTTGAAAGAGGTCATCCACATCATAAAAAATTATGGTGGCTTCTTCATGCCAAACATCTCATGGTTTCGTGAGATTAACATCCACACCCCAAATGAATTTAGCTGCCAACCCTAGTTAGCAAGATGAAAAACTTTCTCAAGAACATGGAGAGATTTCTCCTACTTTTTTTCCTGCATGTTTTTTGAAATCTGCAAGTAAATTTAAAAATGAGAAAGAAGCAAAGCCGGCAAAAACATCTTCATCCATGAGTATCTATTGGCTGTTGAACTTTGATGGTATGGGCGCTGATTGTTCTCTGAGAATGGAAGCCTTGGTTCTTCGTTGCTTAGGGTTCTGTGACAATGGCAGCCATTGGTTCCTTGGGGCTTAGGGTTCTATGACAATGGCAGCCTTGGTTAGGCGCTTAAGGCTCCGTGTACTTTTTGTGGGAAGCTATAACGTTTAAAGCTTTAACGGTCGAAAAGCACATTGCCTTTCAAACACAAAAGCAAAACAAATACAAAAGATATTAGTTTTTAAAAAAATATTGTATTTAGGATAATCATTTATCCTATTGTAGACAGACTCTAGAACGAATATTCTAATTACCTCATTTATCCTATTGTAAGCAATGTTTTCTAAGTTTTCCACATGTGCATCTCTTGCATTTGGTATGTCTATCATAGAATTAGATAGCAGTTTGTCACGTACCACTCGTTTATCTCCTTCTCTTCAATCTAATACTAGCAAGAGATCTTCAAATAGATCATCCACATCATAGAAAAGTATGGTGGCTTCTTCAAGCCAAGCATCCCACGGTTTCTTGATTGTGATGGCAAGGAAACCTGCATAACTATTTGCCACAATATCAATCATCACCTGGACCTTAAAGAGCATTTGGTTGTAGCTTCGTAAGATTAGCATCCATACCCCGAATGTTTCTTATTTCTTTTACTGCAAGTTTTGTGAAATCTGCAAGTTAATTTGAAAATGAGAAAGAAGCAAATACAGCACGGAAGTCTTCATCCATGAGTATCTCCTAGTTGTTGAGCTTTGATGGTATGGGTGCTTATTGTTCTGTGAGAATGGCAGTCTTGGTTGTTCGCCTCTTAGGGCTCTATGACAAAGGATGTCATTGGTTCTTTGGCGCTTAGGGTTCAGTGACAATGGCAGGTTTGGTTAGGCTCTTAGGGCTCTGTGTGCCTTAGGAGGAAGCTACAATGTTTAGAGCTTTAATGGGCAAAAAGCACATTGCCTTTCAAACCCAAAAGCAAACAAATACTAAAGACATTATTTTTTTATTTAAAAAAAGTTAGTTTTAGAATAATCATTTATCCTATTGTTGACAGACTCTAAAAAGAATATTCTAATTACCTCATATATCCTATTGTTAGCAATGTTTTCTAGGTTTTCCTCATGTGAGTCTATTGCATTTGGTACGTCTATCATAAAAGTAGAAAGTTGTTTGTCACGTACCACCCGTTTATCTCCTTCTCTTTGATCTAATTCCAGCAAGAGCTCTTCAAAGAGGTCATCCACATCATAGCAAAGTATGGTGGCCTTTTCAAGCAAAACATCCCCCGGTTTCTTGATTAGGCTAGCAGGGAAAATTGCATAACTATGCTCCAAAGTTTTCAATCATCGCATGGACTGTAAGGAGAGTTCTATGTAGCTTCCCTAGATTAGCAACCACACCCCAAATTATTTTGATTGTTTTACTACAAGTTTTGTGAAATCTACAAATAAAATTGAAAATTAGAATGAAGCTAAGCTAGCACGGAAGTCTTCATCCATGAGTATCTATTGGTTGTTGAGCTTTGAAGGTATGGGCGCTTATTGTTCTGTGTGAATAGCAGCCATGGTTCTTCGTCGCTTAGGATTCTATCACAATGGCAGCCATTGATTCTTCGTTGTTTAGGGTCCTGTGACAATGGAAGCCTTGGTTAGGCGCTTAGGGCTCTGTGCGCTTTTAGTAGGATGCTACAATGTCTAAAGCTTAACGGGCGATAAGCACATTGCCTTTCAAATACAAAAGCAAACAAACACTAAGGATATTAGTTTTTCTTTTAAGAAAGTTATTTTTAAGATAATCGTTTATCCTATTGTTGACAGACTCAAGAAATAATATTCTAATTACCTCAGTGATCCTATTGTTATCAATGTTTTCTATGTTTTCGACATGTGCATCTATTGCATTTGGTACGTCTATCATAAAATTATAAAGCAGTTTGTCACATACCACCCGTTTATCTCCTTTTCTTCGATCTAATTCCAAAAAGAGATCTTGAAAGAGGTCATCCACATCATAGAAAATTATGGTGGCTTCTTCAAGCCTAACATCTCACGGTTTCTTGATTATGCTGGTAGGAAAACTTGCATAACTAATCACTGCCTGAACCTTAAGAAGAGTTATGTGTAGCTTCCTAAAATTAGCATTTACATCCCAAATGTTTCTTATTTTGTTTACTGCAAGTTTTGTGAAATCTGCAAGTAAATTTGAAAATGAGAAAGAAGTAAAGCCAACACGGGAGTCTTCATCCAAGAGTATCTCTTGGTTGTTGAGCTTTGACGATTTGGGCGCTTATTATTCTGTGAGAATGACAACCTTGGTTCTTCACAGCATAGGATTTTGTGACAATGGCAGCCATTACTTCTTTGGCGCTTAGGTTTCTGTGACAATGGCAGCCTTGGTTAGGCGCTTAGGACTCCATGTGCTTTTAGAGGGAAGCTACAATTTTTAAATCTTTAACGGGCAAAAAGCACACTGCCTTACAAACACAAAAGCAAAACAAATACTAAAGATATTTTGTTTTTGTTATCTAAAAAAGTTATTTTTAGGATAATAATTTATCCTATTGTTGACAAACTCTAGAAAAAATATTCTAATTACCTCATTTGTCCTATTGTTAGTAATGCTTACTAAGTTTTTCACATGTGCGTCCATTGCATTTGGTACGTCTATCATAAAATTAGAATGTAGTTTGTCACGTACCACCCGTTTATCTCCTTCTCTTTGATCTAATTCCAGCAAGAGATCTTCAAAGAGGTCATCCACATCTTATCAAAGTATGGTAGCTTCTTCAAGCCAAACATTCCCCGATTTCTTGATTATGCAGGCAGGGAAACTTGCATAACTATGCTCAATATTAACAATCATCACCTGGACCTTAAGGAGCGTTTTGTGTAGCTTCCTGAGATTAGTATACACATCCCAAATATTTCTTATTTCTTTTACCTCAAGTTTTGTGAAATCCGCTAGTAAAATTTGAAATGAGAAAGATGTAAAGCCAGCACAGAAGTCTTCATCTATGAGTATCTCTTGGTTGTTGAGCTTTGTGGGTATGCGCGCTTATTGTTCTGTGAGAATGGAAATCTTGGTTCTTCACCGCTTAGGATGGCAGCCATTGGTTCTTCGGCAGTTAGGGATCTGTGAAAATGGTAGCCTTGATTAGGTACTTAGGGATCCATGTACTTTTATTGGGAAGCTACAATTTTTAAAGCTTTAACAAGCGAAAAGCACATTGCCTTTCAAACACGAAAGCAAAACAAATACTAAAGATTTTTTTTTTTTTTAAAATAAGTTATTTATAGGATAATCATTTATCCTATTGTTATCAAACTCTAGAAAGAATATTCTAATTACCTCATTTATCCTATTGTTGGCTATGTTTTCTAAATTTTTCACATGTGCGCCTATTGCATCTAGTACGTCTATCATAAAATTAGAAAGCAGTTTGTCACGTACCACCTGTTTATCTCCTTCTCTTCGATCGAATTCCAGCAAGAAATCTTCAGAGAGGTCATTCACATCATAGCAAAGTATGGTGGCTTCTTCAAGCTAAACATCCTACGGTTTCTTGATTATGCTGGCAGGGAAACTTGCATAACTATGTTCCACAACGTCAATCATCGCCTGGACCTTAAGGAGCATTCTGTGTAGCTTCCTGAGATTAGCATCCACACCCCAAATTTTTATTTATTTATTTTACTACAAGTTTTGTGAAGTCTACAAGTAAATTTTAAAATGAAGAGGAAGCAAAGCCAACACCGAAGTCTTCATCCATGAGTATCTCTTGGTTTTTGAGCTTTGATGGTATGGGCGCTTATTGTTCTGTGAGAATGGCAGCCTTGAGAATGGCAGCCTTGGTTCTTCGCCGCTTATGGTTCTGTAATAATGACAACAATTGGTTCTTTGGCGTTTAGGGTTCTGCGACAATAGCAGCTTTAGTTAGGCGCTTAGGACTCCGTGAGCTTTTAGTAGGAAGCAATAATGTTTAAAGTTTTAATGGGCAAAAAGCTCATTACCTTTCAAACACAAAAGCAAAAAAAATACTAAAGATATTACTTTTTTTTTTTAAAGTTATTTTTAGGATAATCATTTATCCTATCGTTGATGGACTCTAGAAAAAATATTCTAATTACCTCATTTATCATAATTTATTCTATAATTTACGATTAATTCAAATGTATGTTGCCATCACTTGTCAATTTGACACAAGCTATAATTATGATATTTCTCTAGGATCTCAAAATTATTATATCCTTGTTAGTAAGAATTCTTCTTGTCATAAGTCTTACGATTAAAGAATATATATCCCATTACTTCAATCTAAAAAGTAAAAACATGTTCCTTCTCTTTTTGGAGCCTCCTTCCACTAAGAAGGGAAATTAATTGTAAGGTAGTTAGGTTGGTATAAATGAGTCAACGAAAAAATAAACAAGCGAATACTTGATGTTCCCAAGAAAGAAATGGAACACCGAAGGAACAAATTTTAACTATATAATAAGTGATGCCTTGGACGACCAAGGGTGTTTTTGTAATTTAGCACAAAGATGTTTCTAGAATTTATACGCATACAAACCATCCAAGTGGTTATTTTGCTTTACCAAGTTTGTATTAAACAAATCCCTTCGCCTTCAGTTTTATAGCTTAGCCTATTTTCTCTGGAAAAGTATCCTCTAACAACAAGGAAAAGATATTCTTCTTCATACATTTTTCTTTTGCCTGCTTATATTCTTCTACTTTCTATGCATAGCTCTTTGGAATATGTCGAGAAGCTTCGTATTATGTGTTATGACTTGCGTGTATGGCCGAGTTCAGTTTTCGGATGATTCAGGATCAATTTGGAAGAAGGGTTCCTGTTTTAGATGCTTAGGCGGTAAGAGTTGACCGTAATTTTGATATTTGTGTAGACGGCTCCGAAATGGTATTTTGATGATTCCAAGAGTTTTATATGGTGATTTTGGACTTAGGAGTGCGTCCATATTTGGATTTGGATGTCTGTAGAGTTAATTGAAGTATTTCGGCGAAAATTGGTAAGTTGAAGTTTTGGAAGGTTGAGAGATTTGACCGACAGTTGACTTTGGTGGTATCGGGTTTGGAATACAATTCAGAGAGTTGGATTAGCTTTGTTATGTTATTTGAGACTTGCATGCGAAATTCAACGTCATTCCAGGTTGATTTGATATGTTTCGGCACGAGCTTTGGAAGTTGGAAGAATTGAAAGTTCCTAAGTTTGATTCGAGGTGCGATTCATAGTTTCGATGTTTGATGATATGACTTGAGGCCTCTAGTGGGTCCGCATTATGTTGTGGAACTAGTTGGTATGTTTGGACGGGTCCCGGGCGTGTTTCGGATGGGTTGCAGGCCATTTTCTTATGTTTTGGAATGCTACATTTCTGGTCTCTGGTGTCTGGTGTCCTTCTTTGCGATCATGTAGGTGTAGCCGCGATCGCGAAGGCTATTTGGTGGTCTGGTCATTTTTCCTCTACGAGTTCGCAAGGATCAGTCCGCGATCGCGTGTGTGTGAGTGACTGCTTCTTCGTGTTTGCATTGGGCCTTTCGCATTCGTGTAGTGTTGACCCTGTTGAGGAGGCCGACACTTTGTTCTTACCGTTCGCATAGCTATGTACGCGATCGCGTACGTTGAGGAAGTGATGAACCGCGTTCGCCTTTCTTCTTTCGCGATCGTATAGTACCTTTTCGTGGGGCAGTGTCATTTCTTCTTCGTGATCGCATGGATTTATTCGCGATCGTATAATGCATTTTTGTGGCAGTCATTATTTCTTCTTCGTGATCGCATGTGTATTTCCGCGATCGCGATGTGCAAATACTTGGGCAGCAGAATATATTTTCTAAAATCGAGGGAATTTATTATATTTCATGATTACATCTTTATTTTTATCTTTTAATTAGTGGTTCGAGTTGGGAAAATGAGGATTTTAAGAAAAAATTTCAAAAATGTAAAATGACAATTTGAAGGGCGAATTGATATCAGAATTTAATAATTTTGATGTGGTTGAACTCATATCGGAATGGGTTTACTTTTTAGTTTTAATTAAAGATCGAAACTTTATTATCCAGAATTATTTCCTATTAGTTTTATTTATGATTTGAAGTTATTTTTGGTTAGATTTGAACCGTCTGGAGGGTGTTCCACTCGAGAAGGTCATTTTAGAGCAACGGTCTAGCTTCTTTGAGGTAAGTATCTTACCTAACTTTGTGGGGGGAACTACCCCTTATGATTTGAATCTTTTGTGCTAATTGTGTCATGTGAAGGCCGTGTACACAAGGTGACGAGTACGTGCTCAGGCTTATTTGTGGGAATTTAACCATTTAGGACTCTTAGGTTCTTATGTTCATTAGATATGAAGTTGTTTTGTCATGTTAAATCCCCCATTTACTAAATTTACCCTTACGTGTCTTTTTTGGAATTAATCGCTTCATGTTCTACCCTTATTGCCGATTAAACTCTTATGTGCCTTAACTGAAGTTGTTGTCTCTTTTATTGCGAGGCAATCTTTTCCGTAATTTCCTACCCTTGATTGAAGTTATTATTATCCTTTTCATAATTGCTTATCCTTAATTGAACTTGTTGTATCTCTTCCGTAATTGCTCAACCTTAAATGAAGTTTTGTTATCCCTTTTCATTGTTGACTTATCCTTAGTTAGAATCATTGATTCATGTTATCTCTCTTATCGTCGAATTATATTTTTGTGGAATCCTTGCACCACATTATCTCTTCCTAGTTGAGCTATTCTTGTTTAGACCATTATTCCCTATTGTGTCTTTCTTTGTGAACTCGTTCTACCGTTTCCTTGTGTTCTGAAGTTCATGAGTTGATTTACTTGTCGTATCCTCGTGTTATTGTTTTTGTTGATGTTGTATTCAGTGTTGTTGAGCCGAGGGCCATGCGTAGTTGTGATATTGAAACTGCTTTTGTGTAAATGTTGTGGTATATGGCCACATTTTGTGAAAGTCATTTTGTTGAGTTGTTTTGTTTTGGCACACATGTTATTGTTGAGAGGATTGTTATGATGTTTGCACGAGGTTTCTGTCGTGTTGTTGTTATGATGTATGCACGAGGTTTCTGTCGTGCTGTTGTTATGATGTTTGCACAAGGTTTCTGACCTGCTGTAGTTATTATTGATACGCATGCTGTGGTATAAGGTTTGGGTGTTAAAACGCATGCGGTGAGATAAGACGGGCTTGATACGCGTGGCTAGTCTTGGAATTACTAGAAGTCATACGGTGTGATAAGGTGGGATAAAATGTGGGATGCTATTTCGGGAAAAATGATTTTCAAAACTAAATGTAAAGCTCTCGTGGAGATATAAGGAAAGATTGTGATTTACATAATTATTTGAGACTACGAGGCGATACCTCGGTAGTGACCCTTGTTGACTTTTCCCCCATTCTTTTGTACTTGTCTTTGATTGTTGCTTCTTTAGCATACTATCAATTGTCTTTCTCCGTGTTACACTATTTGCTTAGATCTGTATAGGTAATCTTGTTCTACTATTTGTTGTTTCAATTTCATTGTTGTATTTATTATGATGTACCTTTTGTGGTAATGGTTTCATATGTGCCATTCATTGTCTCTACTCTTACTTGTTGACATGAATTGTGGTAGAGCTCCTGCACAAGCATACACATAAATAAACCACCCATATTGGTCTAAGAAAATGAATCCTAACGTTTTGACCATTTACATGTACTCTTGAGTACTTGCCTTATGTGTGAGAGTTATCATGTTGGCACATGAGTTGTCCGTGCAGTCACGAGCCATTATTATTGTTGGCACGTGAGTGGTCCGTGTGGATATTAGATATTTTCACTCCCTTGGTACGTGAGTCGTCGGTGCTGTTATGAATTGTAATGCCGGCACAAGATACCAAGTGATTAGGGTTCAAGAATTGGGACCCGTGATTTGTGATTTTGAGGTTTGGTACCTCGTGGAAATTCTTGGATAAACCGAGTGTGAAAGTGGTTGTTCCTACTGAGGTGTCACTTATTTTCCTTTATTTGGTTCCATCGGATTGAACTGTGTTCCTCTTACTTTATAGCGTTATTACCTTTTGTGCCTCGATGCTAACTGTTGATTTTAGTCCCTATTACAAACATTGTATTAATATTATTGTCATCATGCCTAGCTTATTATTTATATTATTCCATGTTAGTTCTACATATATACTTCCTCAGTTGTTTAGTCCAGTGGGTGTCTCGACTATTCCTCATTACTTGTAACACCCCGAAAAATTTTGAAGTACTTAAGTGTAAAGCCCGGTAAAGTTTGCAAAGAAAATAATATTTCATGGTGCCGGACTAGGCTTACATGTTTGAGGATTCAAGAATCGGGCTTGGGTGTGTATTAATGCAACATGGGAAGGTGATAGCTTATGCTTCTAGGCAACTAAAGAATCATGAAAAGAACTATCCAACACATGATTTAGAACTTGCGGCAGTGGTATTTGCATTAACAATTTGGCATCATTATTTATATGGGGTCCAGTTGATATATTTACGGACCATAAGAGCCTTCAATATATTTTCAAGCAGAAGGAATTGAACCTGAGGCAGAGAAGATGGCTTGAGTTACTCAAGGACTATGACATTGATATTCTATATCATCCGGGGAAGGCCAATGTTGTGGCTGATGCTCTTAGCCGGAAATCTATGGGTAGTTTGGCTCACTTGGAGACATATCAGAGGCCATTAGCCATGGAAGTTCACAGATTGCTAGTTTGGGAGTGGTAATTGTACAAAATAGGGATGAATCATCACTTGTTGTGAAAGTCAAAGAGAAGCAATATAACGATCCATTGTTAGTGAAATTAAAAGAGGGGATTCATAAAAATAAGACCATGGTCTTTTCTCTTAGCATGAATGATAGTACACTAAGGTACCAAGGGCGACTCCGTGTTCCAAATGTGGATGGTCTCCGGGAAAGAATTATGACTAAAGCTCACACTTCTAGGTATTCCGTGCATCCAGGTTCTACAAAAATGTATCATAATCTTAAGAAAGTCTATTGGTGGAATGATATGAAAAGGAATGTGGCAGACTTTATGGCAAGATGTCTAAATTGTCAGCAAGTGAAGGCCGAACACCAAAGGCCTTGTGGGTTGGCACAAAACATAAAAATTACAATGTAGAAGTGGGAAATGATTAATATGAACTTTGTGGTAGGATTACCTCGCACTTCACGCAAGTTTGACTCAATTTGGGTAATTATCGATCGGCTCATGAAGTCATCACACTTTTTGCCAGTTAAGTCTACCGACACAGTGGAGCAGTATGCTCAGCTGTATATCAAAGAAATAGTCAGGTTGCATGGCACCCCAGTTTCCATCATTTCTTATCGGGCGGGCACAATTCACTGCTAATGTTTAGAAAATATTTCAGCAAGGTTTGGGTACTCAGGTGAATCTTAGTACAACCTTTCACCCGCAGACTGACGGGCAGGCAGAGCAGACTATTCAGACGCTTGAGGATATGTTACGTGCTTGCGTTCTAGACTTCAAAGGTAGTTGGGATGATCATTTACCACTCATAGAATTTGCCTACAACAATAGCTATCACGCTAGCATTCAAATGGCACCGTTCGAGGCTTTATATGGTAGGAGATGTAGATCTCCCATTGGGTGGTTCGAAATTGGGGAAGTAGAGTTGATAGGGCCAGACCTCGTGCATCAGGCTATGGAAAAATTTAAAATCACTAAAGAGCGGTTGAAGACTACTCAGAGTCGTCAGAAATCCTATTCGGATATTCATCGTAGAGATTTGGAATTCAAAGAAGATGATTTGGTATTTTTGAAAGTTTCCCCCATGAAGGGTGTAATGCGATTTGGTAAGAAAGGGAAATTGAGTCCGAGGTATGTCGGACAGTACAAAATCATTCAGAGGATCGGTGAGGTAGCATACAAGCTTGAGCTACCACCTGAGATGTCATTAGTATACCCGGTATTTCATGTGTCTATGTTAAAGAAAGTAGTTGGAGACCCCACAGTCATTGTTCTGGTTGAGACTATTAAGGTAAATGAAGAATTGACTTATGAAGAGATTCCAGTTTCTATTATTAATCGGCAAATCCGAAAGTTGAGAAACTAAGAAATTGCATCCGTGAAAGTGCTATGGCGAAACAAACCGGTTGAAGAGGCTACTTGGGAGGCCGAAGAAGAAATGAAGAAAAAGTATCCTTATTTATTTTAATAACCATGTAATTATGAGTTGTGCTTTATGAAAATGCTAAGGGATATTCCTATGAAATATGTATGACTTGTACATTTGGTGTTAAGGGTGTTTTGTTCTGGTAATATAATTGCTTGTAAGGCAATAGCTGGTATTGTTTTGTATAATGTTACATTGTTGGAATACGTATATGTTGTTAGCATGTGTTTCTGGGCTCTCTGATAGGTGGATAGGCCTAGTTACAAGGGAAACTCTGGCGAAATTTTTGGTGATTTTGGGAGTTAGCCAAATTTGGGGATGCTCGAATGTGGTATGAAACAAACTGAGTTGCATAAGATGCTAATGACGGATTTTTACCCTCATTCGAGGATGAATGATCCTAAGCGGGGGAGAATGTAACACCCCGGAAAATTTCGAAGTACTTAAGTGTAAAGTCCGATAAAGTTTGCAAAGAAAATAATGTTTCATGGTGCCGGACTAGGCTTACGTGTTTGAGGATTGTAGAAATTCTTCGCGGCGAGCTTGCAAGCTGCGGCTCGGACCTTTTGGGTTGAACAATGCACCGGAAAGTAAAGAAAAATATTTGGCAAAAAAGTGCATTTCTGCGGTCCATTATGCGACCGCAGAATCACTCTGCGGACCGTATAATGGCCACAGAGTGAGGCAGTTAATTAGACCAATTGGAAGCAATTATGCAGTTGACTATGCGACCGCATAACTGTTATGCGGTGCATTATGCGACCGCATAACGGTTATGCGGACTGCATAGTGACCGCATAAACAGACAGTTCTTTTGGCTATTTTGTAACCAACTATGCGACTGATATGCGGTCCGCATATCGGTTATGAGATCTCATAACTTTTTCCGGAGCTCCATTTTTGGGTTTTTAAAACCCGACCTTATTTCATTAAATACACTTTTTGGGCAATTTTTGAGACATAATCTGATATTTTAGAGTGAGAGAGAGTGCCCTGGAGTGAGAAGGTATTCTTCAATAATTTTTCTTCAATTCTTGCTCAAGTTTTGGATGATTAAGAAGGGAAGCTTACTACGTCTTCATCCTAGAGGTAAGATTCTACACCCTAAACCCTAATTTCAAAATTTTCTGAAAATGGGTAACTAGCAAGATAAATTTCTGGGCATGACAGTTGTTTATTTTACATGCATGTGTTATCAAAGGGTGTAGGAAGATTGTTGAGCTAAAAATGGTAAAGATTGGGTTCTGGGAAGATGAAGTCCTTCATAAAAAGGACATTGAAACCTTATGCACACCTAGTGTTTGATAAAATGCTCAAGTGAGCTAGAACCATGATCATCTTCCTAACTTTGATTCAATTTGTTATATTTCTAAAATAGATTGAAATTGCTAAGAATACCGAAACATTTTAGAGTGTAAGGAAGCTCAAGTGAGGTATGTTGGCTAAACGCTTCTCTTAGAATTGAATCCCACGATATTCATGTAAATTATGTAAGTCTCGAGTGATTCATTATGAGACTGGTCTTTCCGATTAAGATTGAGTTGAAAGATATATACTGAAAAAGCATCCTAAATGCTTTATTCATGTTATGTTACCAACTGAGGGTGTGTTAAAATACGGCCTGTGCATTAATAATGTTTCGACTTTAAGTCAAGTTCAAATGAAGGCTATTATGCCAAGTTTTGTGAAATATCTCTATGTGCCTTAGACTCTAAATTGCTCACATATGTACTACACACCTTGATTTGAATTGTAATTATTGTTGATGATGATAATGATATTTGAGATTGATAAGGTGAGCATGAAATACTAAATATGGCCAACGTGCCAAAAATGTCTTTTAATAATGGCCATTAGTGCCAATGAAATGAAAAGATGTGAAAGTAATACGAAATACGATGATTGATATAAAAAGTTTAATGTCTCAAATAAGACAGCCTAGTCGTTCGGGTCATGATCGGACACCATGCCGCACACATGGTGGTGATTGTGCTGGAAATTGTAATCGAAATGATAATTATGGTTGATGTCCCTAATGGATAGCCTAGCCGATCGGGTCTTGATCGGACTCCGTGTTAAAGACGGTGGTATTAATATTGAGAGATATTGTGGTTGATGTCTCAAATGAGATGGCTTAGCCGACCGGGTCGTGGTCGGACTTCGTGCTAAGAGTACGGTGGTACAGGTATTGTGAATAATGGTATTGTGGACAATGGTATATTGATACTAAAAATCTCCCAATGTGAGATATGGAATTTAATTTGAACATTGTCTTGATCCTAAGTTGAGGTTTGATGTTAATTAACGCTTTCATTGATATTATGATAATCTTATTTGTATTATTTTTCATTCTATTGAGAGGGTGTTTAGTTATACATACTAGTGCTATTCGACAGTACTAACGTCCCTTTTACCGTGGGGGCTGCATCTTTCAATGGATGCAGGTGGTTCCACAGCAGGAGATATTGGTCAATGATAGCAGTGCACCTTCTTCCCAGCTGACTGGGTGAGCCCCACTTCATTCCGGGGTCATGATTCTTTTGTACTTTGTGTATTCTGTTTGAGATATAGCCGGGGCCTTGTTGCCGGCATTATCATTGTACTCTTCTTTATCTATAGAGGCTCCGTAGACATAATGTGGGTTGTGTATTGGTGCTAGAAAAGATAAACTATGCTATGTCGTGGTTATATTACTTGTCCATTTGAGACTTTAAAAATGGTGAAACTTATGGTAAGAAATTGGTAACTGCAAACATGACCATTTTATTATTTAATTAAGGAAAACATATATTCTCTTTATTCATGAATGAGTTTGGGTATAAGAAATCTATCAGGCTTGCTCGGTCGGGTTCACTCGGTTGAGCGCCAGTCATGCTCCTCGGTTTTGGGGCGTGACATTACTACTCCACCGAGGTTAGTCTTGATACTTACTGGGTACCGCTGTGGTGTACTCATACTAGCTTCTACACATTTTTGTGCAGATCTAGGTGCCTCAGATATTGTTGATTATTAGCTAGCTGGTTGAGCATTGCTGGGGAGACTCGAGGTAAACCTATCATCGCATTCGCAGGCTTCAGAGTCACCTTCTGATATTGTGATTGTACTATTTAATTCTATTTCGAACACTTGAATTTAAGGATTTTCTAGAAAACTCAGTAGAGCTTATGAGTTGTACTACTGGTTTTGGGGTATTGTATTGCACTTAGGGTCATTGGTTTTACTATTGAAATTTCAGTTTCATGCTTCATATTTGTTCTGGTTAAATTATGTCTTTAATTCGGAAGTGTTAGGCTTACCTAGTCTTAGAGACTAGGTGCCGTAATAACATCCTATGAAGAGAAATTTGGGTCGTGACAAGTTGGTATCAGAGCTCTAGGTTTATAGGTACTATGAGTCATAAGAGAGTTTAGTAGAGTCTTGTGGATCGGTACGAAGACGTCTGTACTTATCTTCTAGAGGCTACAAAACTATTAGGACAGTTTCACTTCTTTCATTCCTATCGTATAAGTTTAATGGTGAGGACACGATCGGTAGTTACCGACGACGTTGCCCCTAGAGCCGGTGTTAATAAGGACCGGGGTAGAGGCAGAGGCTGAAGAGGAGAATGTGCTACAGCTATAGCACCTGTCAGAGCAGCGGTGAGGAGCCGCCAGTAGCTCCTGTTGGGGGATAAGTACCGAAGGCGCCTGTTGTTACCCTAAGACTTTAGGAGACTTTAGCATAGTTCCTGATCATTTTGGTACATTGGCTCAGGCGGGGCTGATTCCGGTTACACCAACTACTTCATAGATCGGGGGAGGAGCTCAGACTCCCGCCGCCCGTACTCCGAAGCAGCAGTCCATGTTGGTCAGGTTCCAGGTGTCATGTCGACACAACGTGTTATCCCAATTCCGCCCATGGTTAGGGCAGCAACATCTGAGGAATAACAAGTCAGACTTGCGAGGTTCAAGAAGTAATACCCTCCTACCTTTAGTGGTTTGGAATCAAAGGATACGCATGGGTCCCTAAGGGAGTGCTACCGTATTCTACGCACTATTGGTATTGTGGAGACGAGTGGGGTTGCTTTTACTACGTTCCAGCTTAAGAGAGCGGCATATCAGTGGTGGCAAGCGTATAAGTTGGGTAGTCCAGCCGGTGCAGCTTCACTTTCATGGACTCAGTTTTCAGAGGTTTTCTTAAGAGAGTTTGTCCCCATACCCTTCGAGAAGTGTGGCGCGTGGAGTTTGGGCAGTTGTGCCAGGACACTATGTCGGTGTTAGAGTATATCGTTAGATTCAGTGATTTGTCCTAACATGCACCTGCTTTGGTTTCTACAGTCAGAGAGCGAGTCTGAAGGTTCATTGAGGGACTCAGTCATGATATCAGGTTTTGCATGGCTCAGGAGTTGGAGTCAGATGTTCCATTTCAGCAGGTAGTAGAGATGGCTTGCCTATCAGAGGTCATGGGGGGTCAGGAGAGAGAGAGAGTAGGGAGGCTAAGAGGCCTCGTATACTAGAGAGATCTATTGGTACCTATTTTGGAGGCAGGGTACGACATGGTAGAGGTTTTGTGGGTCAGCCAAATCATTTTGTACTTTAGGCTTTGCACGGTGTTCTAGGTGCACATGGGTCTCTGGGTACTCGTACCGGACAGCTTCCACAGCCACGTCAACAGAGAGGTTGCTGTGAGTGTAGAGATACAAGCCACATGGTAAGAGGTTGTCCCAGACTCTAGACAGATGTGTCATAGTGGGGTATTCAGACTATGAGTTTTGCTCCAGTGTCTGCACTACCAGCTTGGAGTACAGGTCAGGCAAGTAGAGGGTTCCTAAGAAGGGGAGGCACGGCCCATTGATGTGCTTTCTATGGTAGGGCTGAGGCCGCTACACCAGATGACGTTGTACATGTATGGTTTTGATTTGTTATAAGGGAGTGTCATTCATATTTTGTTTCGGTTCTGCTTATCGAGGTGAGTCCTCCTATGTTACTTCACATACAAGTGCGTTTAGTGATTTGTACTATGCTTACGTGTTTACCCCTGTTGGGAGATTCTATAGCGGTATCTTGTGTCTATTATTTTGATTTTATTCATTATTGAGACCTTTGAGACTAGAAGTAGCTTTTTGTTACTCATTTCGGTAGTTTTGATGTGATTTCTGGATGGTTGGTTATGATTTGTGGTTTAGATGTCGCGCACCGTTTTCTCGCAAAAGCGGGCTTTGACGTGTGACAACTCTTTTAAATGGGTATTAAAAGAGAAGAGTCACCACCTAACGGTTTAAGGTGAGTTAGGGCACCTATTTGCGAATAACTCTATTTTAACTAGTCAACGCCACCAAATATCGGGTAAGGGCTCAAGTTACCTCAAAGAGAAGGTGTTAGGTACTCTTCGAGGTCCATAACTGTGGGTCCTGACTGAATTTCAAACTATGTGGATTATATGATTAAACTAGGCGAGCACATAAAGAAAGATATGAAAGTTGAAAGTCCTATTATAGCATAAACCAGCATAAGGAAAAATAAACTATATAAATAATTGGAACAGATTTAAGGATCACTAAGGATTATGAAAGCGTCGATCTATATTTAGTGGCTCAATCCTTTAGCAAGCATGTAAGGAAAAAAAGGGGGGATGCTAAGTTTTTTAGCTTAAAGGATCACCCCGTGCAACATAAATAATACTTCGCAATTTCCTTTAAGTAGGGGTTACTCATATTATTTAGCGGGCACAGACTATCATCTTCTGCTACCCAATTACTATGTTGAAAATGTTTACTTAAAAGCGCTCTAATTCAATTCTTAGTCGTGCCCTATGTGTGCACTGCCCGTCCCATGCCTATAGTCCAGGAGGCTTTGGACCTACTATTTAGGTGGTCCTAGACTTAACTTAGGTTGCTCAAAATGATAAAACTAGTCGCACATTCAAAATCAAGTAGGACTGCACATAATAGCAATGAGTGGCTCATGTTAGTCTCCACGCATAGCATCAAAGGCATGCAAATAGATTTCAGAATATGTAGTGAAGAGTCATGAGCAATTTTAGAATTAAGATGTATGAAAGTCGTTTAAACCTATAGGCATGTATTCTATGTGACCACATGGCTTAACAAAATCTCATGGGCAGTGCTACTACTCAGATTATCGAAGTTACAGATTATAAGTGTGATTAAAATCTATAGACATGTTCTTTAGGTGATACGCGTCTGGGCAGTGAAGACATTAAAAACAAAACTCAGAATTACTCATTTTGATCCTATTGGTATATTTTCTAAGCGAGTAGCAATATCCTATAGGCATGCTCTCTAGTAGTTGATATTCGAACACAGATTCCTCATGCTTATTCCAATATGCATGTTGTCTAGGTGGGAAGTTTGATAAGAACAACAAAACAGCAATTTGATTAGTCAATTAAGGCCCTGTAGACATGGTATTTATATAAATATCGATGGAAGCCGATCTTAATTATTTCACACGATCCTACAGGCATGTCATCTAACAATAGCACAAGTTGAGCAAATAATCCATGATATTTGAATCCTATAAGCATGCTATCTAATATTGTATAACAATATAGCATGCGAACATGTGAAATACTTATATTTTAGACATGTTTCTGATGTTAGCAGGTAACGCATTTAAGTTCTAATAGGCATGCTTTTTATTAGTGTATAAAAAATAGGGCATGTCAAACAAAGTAACAAGTAAAGCAATTAAACCCTATAGGCATGCTTTCTACCCATTCATGTAAGAATCAAAGTGCCATATCCCCCTTTTCACTAATTTCCCATATGTTTTATTTATAAATTAATGCAGGCCCAAAACAATGAATACAAGTGCAAATATTACATACTAAAGGACTACAGGCCTAATAAACAGAGCAGGCCCAAAAGATAAATAACCCTGTACTGTCTGGGCCTTCAGCAAGCTCTCACGCGAATAATAGACCCAGATCCAAGCACACCTCAAACAGGAGAGTGTATCAATTACACAACTCGGTGCCACACACAGGCTCATACCAGGCTTAGATGGAGGAACCATACATGGCAACCAATTGACAATTCTGAAGTCTATAATACCTTATAGGGATACGATTACATAAACATATAGGCACTTGTTTTTTAGAATCTAAGGGAATAAGATTGATCAAACAAGAGGGCTTGAATATGCCAGCTAGGTGGACCAGCGAGAACCAGCTTTAACATAGTTAGTTGACAAAGAAAACTAACACCATATTGAGCAATCATTCAACAAAGGAAAGGGTATAGCATGCTGGACACAATAACATATTAGGAGGAGTTAAGAAGCAAGTCTATTGGGTTAACAAGGTAAACACACGCACACATGTTTAGCATAAGGTATTCACCATAACTAGTCAAAAAGACTTTAGACATATGAGCCTTAATCATAGTAGTTATAGTCACATGGATAGCAATTTCACATGAAAATTTCTAACATGAGAGCCTAACATGAACACAATCAGTACAACAACAACCTAATAGCATGGTCTACAGCAGACGACAGCAGTGCCAAAATCTAAAGAACTCATGAAAGCATATCAACATAAGAGGAATAGGACAGGCAAGCATAATAACTCATACTAATTACCCAGACATAAGAGAAGAAGCTAACATAGAAATTTTCCCTAGAAGCAATGCTGAAGACATAGGATTAACAAATCAAACATACATTAGAACTTAAATGGCACGGAAACATGCCTTAGCTAATCAGTACAACCTCAGAAACTTAGTAGGTTGGACAAGAATAACTCAACAAGGTCTGAAACACAGGCATTGATTTATCACAGAGATACAGGACAAGGTGGGGAACACACATTAGTTTATGAGTAGCACGTATAGGCTAATTACATGATCAAGGGTTAACTTTAGAAGAGTATGAATGATTTAATAGGAATTAGAATAGATTTTGGGCATAATATAGAACAAAGCAAGAAGTTAAACTTAGAATGAGCAACAGTAATAAGCATTCGAACACATACAGTAGAGCAAACAATCCTAAGTAAACAGGATTAAGGCAACAAGTAGGCAAATTCGATTACTAGAAGGTATATAGCCCCAAGAAGAACTTCAGAGCATACAATAGCATGTCGATTCATAAAAAGAATCTCAGAAACATAGATATGCAGAACAGGAATTCAGGCGAAAGATAATGAAATTGCAAGGGTCATAGGTACTTACCAGTTACTAATTGACAAATGAATAAACAAAGAATAGTTTCAGCAATATCTCGAATGTCAGTACCAGAACGAATAGTAGAACACCAAAATCTCAGCGCGTCAGAGTTCACAAGGGTTTCGGATGGACCCCGGGCAGTGCTCGCACTGAGAAAGGTAGAATAATTGAATTTTGATGGCCTTGGCTTTCAGCTGGCCAAGAGTTTAAGTTTCAGAATAGTGTAAGGCGAGAATAAGAAAGATAGAAGTAGGTTTTTTAGCGATTAGCATCCGTTGAAGGGAAAATTGGGGAGGGGTTTATATAGTAGTAAACACCAACACACAAAATAAGGAAATACCGTCAATCAAACACAAATAAGGAAATAGGAGCATGAAAAATCACTCAGAATCAATTTAGGTGAAAATCGGGAAAACCTTAGTTCAAAATTAGAACACAGATGGTCGAAATATCACTGAATCAGACCCATATAGCCTGGTAGTGAGTGTATCTAGATGAAATATCGTCTAAGTCTCCAAAGCTGAAGGCGATGGCACTTGATTTGGGAGATTGGTACTTGCCAAAAATAGGGCAAGTACTATGTAATACCAGAGTCTTGTAAGAAACAACGAGATATTGTATAGAAGGTAAGGGAATCATGGATTGATTCCATTTTGGGGTCGGATTTGGAGACGATTCAGAGATACGGCGGCTAGGGTTTCTCAGCAACGAAGAGAGTAGAGAGGATTTAGGGGCGGCTATTAGGCGGAAGTGTCTTTATGGTTTGGGAGGAAGATATAAGGAAAGGGGAAGGGCCATTGTGGGTCGTTGATCATCTAAGATCAATGGCCATGATTAAAGGGGAAGTGGGGCGGGTCAGGGGATGGGTATAGGGTAATGGGCTACTGATATTGGGTTAAGGGGAATTGGGCCAAGGTTTTGTACCGAAAATTAGCCCTATATTGGGCTAAGAATTAAATACACCAAAATTGTTTAAAATAGTTTATAAAAAAATAATAAATAATAAAAATTTTACTTATGCAATAATAGATGCTTAGCCTTATGCAAGGTATGGAGACAATGCTTAGTCTCATGCAAAGAAAGGCAGTGCTTAGCCTTATGTACTAATGGAGGCAATGCTTAGCCTCATGCAAGGAAAGGCAATGCTTAGCCTTATGTAATAATGGAGGCAATGCTTATCCCTATGCTAGAAAAAGCAATGACTAAGTGCGAGAGGATAAAGCATTTCTTAGCTTGATGCGTTTGCGTTTGGCAATTCTTGTTGTTGTGAAGATAGTGATCCTGTTGTGTGTATATATTTGCGGACGTTCCTATTATGTTCATTGTGCCTGCGTCCAAAGAAAAGTCATGAGTTTTGCGGTGAAAGTTTGGTTCATGCTCTCGACTTCCTTGGTACGCCTTTTGCCTTGAGGCCCTGCTTGAGTCACCCTAGGTAAAGTCTGGCTGCCATAGAAAATAAATTCGAAAAATATGCATGTACTTGAAAAATTATTTGCAGAAATGTAGTTGTTTGAAATATGTGATAATATACGAGATCAAATGATTCTGATGAACTGGTGATTGTGACGCATTTTGAGACGTTGCAACTTCCTTGCTTCGGATTTTTAAGGTTCCTCCTCAAAATTCTACCCCAGTTTAAATGCATACTTCTGGCAACACATTCCTTGGCGGTTCCAAACAGGATGAGATCGGGCGAACTCAAGACCTTGCCCTAATTTCTGACCATAGGGAAAATGAGGATTTTATTGTGATATGACCGAACCCACAAGGCTGCCTACGTATCCCATCTTAAATGGGAATCAGGTCAAGCATAGTTCGGTTACATCAAATAGAAAGTACAAACATAATCTTAAACATAGTATCTTTTGACTGCGTTCGAATTGATAGGGCTTGGCAAAATCTCTCCATCCATTTCTGCAAGTATAAGTGCTCCTACTGTCAATACCCGGTGAACCATGTAAGGGCCCTTCTAGTTAGGTGAGAATTTCCCCTTTGTTTCATCTTGATGTGGGAAGATTTGCTTTAGTACCAACTGCCCTACCGTGAATTGCCTCGACTTGACCTTTTTGTTGAAAGCTCTTGCTATTCTGTTCATGACATACCGTGTTCATTCTTTTTCCATCAATGAGAGCTAGTTGTTCATACCATCTTCATACCCATTCTGCATCGCTGAGCTCAGCTTCTTGAATGATTCTTAAAAAAGGAATTTCCACTTCGGAGGGAATAACGGCTTCAATACCATAAACCAGTAGGTAGGGAGTTACCCGAGTTGATGTACGATTTGTGGTACGATACCCCAGTAAAGAAAATGGTAGCTTCTCGTGCCATTATCTGTAATTGTCTACCATTTTCCTCAATATCTTCATGATGTTCTTGGTGGCGGCTTCTACGACTCCGTTCATTTGCGGCTTGTATGTTGTAGAGTTTCGATGTTTGATCTTGAATGTCTCACACATGACTTTCATCAAATCGCTATTGAGATTGGCGGCATTATCATTAATAATTGACTTTGGTACCCCAAATCGACAAATAATGCGGTCCTGAACAAAATCTGCTACAACCTTCTTAGTTACAGCTTTGTAAGATGCGGCTTCCACCCATTTTGTAAAGTAGTCGATGGCTATCAAAATGAACCTATGTCCATTTAAAGCAGTGGGTTCTATTGTTCTGATGATATCCATACCCTAAGCGGAGAAAGGCCGAGGTGAACTTGTTGCATTAAGTTCATTGGGTGGCACTTGTATCATGTCAGCATGTATCTGGCATTGGTGACAATTTTGAACGTACTTTATACAATCTATTTCCATAATCATTCAGAAATACCCTGCTCTTAGTATCTTCTTGGCCAAAATGAAACCCTTCATGTAGGGTCCGCAGGTTCCGGAATGTATTTCCTCAAGCAATTTGGATGCCTCCTTGGCATCGACATATCGCAGTAATCTCATTTCAGAAGTCCTTCTATACATAATTCCTCCACTTTGAAAGAAATAGTTGGCCAATCTTTGAGGTGTGCACTTCTGAGTGTGGGTAGCGCTCTCTGGGTATTCTCCTTTTTCCAAGTACTTCATGATGTCGTGGAACCACGGGTTTTTGTCAATCTCTTCTTCAACATAAGCACAATAAGCTGGCTGCTTATGAATTTCTATTGGGATAGGATTGATGTAATTCTTATCTGGGTGTTGTATCATGGAAAACAAAGTGGCTTATGCATCTGCAAACTCATTCTGAATTCTTGGAACATGTTTTAACTCTATCTTTGTGAACCTCTTGATCAGCTCTTGTACACAGTGCAAATATGGCAATATTTTTGTGTTCTTTGTAGCCCATTCCCCTAGAACTTGGTGCACCAAAAGATCTGAGTCTCCGATTACCAATAGCTCTTGAGTGTTCATATCAATAGCCAATCTAAGTCCCAGGATGCAGGCCTCATACTCCGCCATATTGTTTGTGCATGGAAACCTGAGTTTTGTGGATACCGGATAGTGTTGACCGGTTTCTGATACTAAGACAGCTCTGATTCCTACTCCTTTGAATTTTGCTGCTCCATCGAAGAACATCCTCCAACTATCATATGCCTCGGTGATATCTTCTCCTACGAATGACACCTTCTCGTCGGGAAAATACATTTTCAATGGTTCGTATTCTCCGTCTACGGGATTTTCTTCCAAATGATCTGCTAATTCATGCCCCTTGACTGCCTTCTAAGTCACATAGATGAAGTCACACTCACTTAGCAATATCTGCCACTTCGCTAACTTACCCGTAGGCATGGGTTTCTGAAAGATGTATTTTAGCGGATCCATCCTTGATATGAGCAATGTAGTGTATGCACAAAAGTAATATCTCAACTTTTAAGCTATCCATGTTAAAGCACAGCAGGTGCGTTCCAACAAAGAGTATTGGGCTTCATAAGGGGTGAATTTCATGCTCATATAATATATCGCTTGCTCTTTCCTTTCATTTTCAACATATTGTCCTAGAACGCAACCAAAATCCCCATCCAACACAGACAGATAAAGCAGCAGAGGTCCTCCTGGTTCTGGTGGGACCAACATGGGCGATTTAGATAAATACTCCTTGATTTTGTCGAACGCTCTCTGGCATTCTTCAGTACAGCTTGTCGCAGCATCTTTCCTCAACATTCTGAAGATTGGCTCACATATCACGGTGCTATAAAGCGGCTGATGTAATTGAGGTGCCCTAGAAAACTCATCACATCTTTCTTATTCTTTGGAGGCGGTAGGTCCTGGATAGCTTTGTTTTTTTACGGGTCTAGCTCAATACCTCGACGACTGATGATGAATCCTAACAACTTTCCAGCAAGGACTCTGAAGGCACATTTTGCAGGATTCAATTTCAAATTGTATTTTCGAAGCTGGTCGAAGAATTTCTTCAGGTCTGCTATGTGATCTGAACTCCTTTTAGATTTGATGATAACGTCATCCACGTACACCTCTATTTCCTTGTTTATCATGTCGTGGAAGATGGTTGTCATGGCTCTCATGTAGGTGGCTCCAGCATTCTTCAAACCAAACGACATCATTTTGTAATAGTATATTCCCCATGGTGTGATAAAGGCTGTCTTTTCAGCATCCTCTTCATCCATCCAGATCTGATGGTATCCTGCGAAGCAATCCACAAAGTATTGGAGTTTATGCTTGACGCAGTTGTAAATCAGTATGTGTATGTTGGACAACGGGAAATCATCCTTAGGACTTGCTCTGTTCAAATCTCGGTAATCGACACACACTCTAACTTTCCCATTTTTCTTTAGAACTGGCACAATGTTAGCCAACCAAGTCAGATATTCGACCACTCGGAGAACCTTGGCTTTGATTTACTTGGTGACCTCCTCTTTTATCTTCAAACTCATATCCAGATTGAACTTTCTGAGCTTCTACTTTACTGGTGGACATATAGTATTTGTGGGTAGTTTGTGCGCAACTATGGATGTGCTTAAACCAGTCATATCATCATAGGACCATGCAAAGATGTCTTCATATTCCTTTAGGAATCTGATGTACTCTTCCTTCTCTAACGGTGATAGATGAATACTTATACATGTTTCCTTGACCGTTTCGGAATCCCCTAAGTTAACGGCCTCAGTTTCTTCCAAATTAGACTTTGGTTTATTTTCAAAGTCTTCTACTTCTCTAACGATTTCCTCAGGTATTATATCATCTTTCAGCTCCTCTGAATCACAGTCCTTATGTTGCATTGTCTCATTACATGTCACAGTAGTAGGTTCATCAGGATATGTAATAATTATGCTGAAAAGAAATGAAGAAAGATATTAATAAATATAAAAAGCAATAGTGCATTAATAAAACTTTTAAAATGACAACTAGTGTGGCTCGATGGCTCGAGTAATTATTTCAAAACAAAATACTGAAAAATATCTTAAATGCTCAAAACTATTTTAAAATAATTCATGCTAATTTTTCAGGCTACCTAAGAACTCGACGGGCTCGGGATGGTGCAGTGGTCCAGTTCTTGAGAACAACTCCTTATTCCATGGTCTGAATAGTAAGGTCTTCCTCCTCCTCCCCCTCCTCAACAATTGCACTGCAGTCCATGTCTTCTTCATCTAGAAATAGCTTCCTCATGCCAGCCAAAACCTCATCTTCCTCATATCCCCACATCATGTCAGCTTGATGGAATGTCTGGTGCAGAGGTAGTACCGGTTGTTCCAGTGGATAATAAGGAGCATGCCATGGTGGTGACCAATCCTGGTATTCTAGCCATGTGTATTCATACCCGAGTCCAAAAGGCGTACCATGGTACTGTGGTTGTACGGGTTTGGTGATCCCTTGAACATTTTTGCCGAGACCCTTGCCGAGTTCATATCCCGTCCAGAGCGGTATGCTTTCTATCTTGTTGCTCCACCATCGGTCATTTTCAATTGCATTGACTCATTCAATGCAATGGTATGTTTCTCCACCCAGATGTTTTCTATTTTCGATGACCGGAATGGTCTGATTGGTGTAGATGGGGTTACTTCAATCTCTATGGATGATCACCTCCTGATGATTCCACTCAAACTTCAGAGCCTGATGCAGAGTTGAAGCACTGACTCAGCGGCATGTATCCATAGTCGTCCCAATAATAGGTTGTGAGTAGCAGATATATCTAGCATTTGGAACTCGACATCAAACCAAGTATGGCCCATCTATAGACTGAGGTTGATTTCTCCAATGGTGGCTCTCTAAGATCCATAAAATGTATTCACATTCATGCTTCCCATTCGTATCTTGTGCAGGCCTTTACCTAGTATCTTTAGAGTTGTCAATGGACATATATTGAGACTTGAACCTCCATCTATCAAGACCCTGGCGATGGACATATCTTCAAATTGCACTGTAATATGCAACGCCCTATTGTGTCTTAGTCCTTCTGGTGGTAATTCGTCTTCGTGGAAGGTGATTTTGTGGCTTTCCAATACCTATCCGACCATGCTAGCCATCTCTCTACTAGTGATACTGGTGGGAACATAAGGTTCACTTAACACCTTCATCAAAGCATTCTTGTGCGCTTCTGAGTTTTGTCGCAGTGATGAGATGGATATCTGAGCAGGAGTTTTGTTCAGGTGGTCAACAATAGTATACTCCCTTGCTTGTATCTTCCTCCAAATATCATCAGTGCCAGTCTCGACAACAGGCAGCTTAGGTGCAGCTTCTTTGCTTGTTCCTCCCAGATTCTTAGGTGTATAAACTCTGCCAGTTCTAGTCATACCTTGCGCCGTACATGTTTCCTCCATTTTTTCTTTTCCCTTTCTCTTTGCTTCCGACACATAATCCCATGGAATGGCATCAGACTTGTAAGATGGCATGGGAGCTACCATCACAGTGAAGGGTGTAGCTACCTCAACTTCAAAAGGTGCCTGGGTTTGTACCACAACTGGCGTGAGGGTGACTGGAGATGTTTTAGGAATGTCTCCCTCTCGGATGGGTCCAATGGACCCTTCCTGATCTCATTCTTCATCAGTTCCTATCACATTCACACCCTAATGATTGAGGATTTCAAAGTGCGCCAACAGTATTTGGGAATAATGTGTTCGAGTATTAAAGTAGACTCATGGGATATAACCACATTATTTTGAAATGAAAAATATATGTTTAAGGTGTGTTGGAACATACTAAAGAGTTTTGTGAATGGCAAGAATTCGTGTGGAACAAGTTGGATACATTAAGTGGAAATAATATCTCAATTCGCACAAGATCCTACTTCAAACACATGCTGCAACCAAAATTTAACGACCTAGGAGGTGATATACCTATAAAATTAAATCCCCTTGAGTCTACTTTCTAACGCTTCAAACCGTTTGTCATTTGGACACTCATACAAGAAGTTATGACCAAATTCCCAAAGGCTGGAAGAATGAGACCGTGCTATAACCCTCGCAAAGCCAGGTCTGTAGCGCGCTAGACCGTGCTATATCCCTTGTGAAGCCTGGTTTGTTGCTTGCTACAGAGCTCACGAAGCCTGGCCTGTAGCTCGCTACAGACCGTGCCTAGCCTGGTTTGTAGCCCGATTCGGATTTTTGAGGGTCCATATTTCTAATTTCATAACCCGACCCTACTTCATATAAAATGATCTTAGGTCATTTTGGATAGATAATATGATATTTTTAGAGAGGGGAAAGTGCCCTAGAGTGAGAGGAGGAATTCCTAAGCCCTTGTTCATCAAATCTTGCTCAAGCATTGAAATCCAACAAGAAATCCCTAAAGCTCTTCATTTAAGAGGTAAGGATCCATACCCTAGTTTTCAATTTCGGATTTGGGTAGAAGATGGTTGATTAGGAGTATGATTCTTAGGTATAAGAGTATTATTTACACATTCATGTACCAATAAGGTTTGTGGGAAGATTGTTGAGCTCAAATAAGTAAAGATTGGATTGTGAAATAAAGGAAATCTTGTAGAAGAACCTTGTATTCAAATTTGCACACCTAATGTTTGATAAAATGCTCAAATGAGCTGAAAACGAATATCTTCCTAATTATGGTTTAATTTTGTTATGTCTCAAAATAGATTGTGATTGCTAAGATTTTCGGAATGTCGTAGTAATTTAAGGAAAGCTTAAATCGAGGTATGTTGGCTAAACTACTCTCTTAGAATTGAATTCCATGATGTTCCCGTAAGTTTCAAGTATGGTTGTCTCAAGTACCTTATTCTATGTCCCGAGATATTCCCAATAAATTTTATTGTCCCGAATAAGCAAAGTGTCGAGAATTATGTATTCAAAACTTGTTACGAATCTTCCTATCACATTATGTTATCCTTTGGGAATGTGTTCAAGAAGATATGTGTATTAAAATGCTATGTCTTTGAGCCATGTTTCAAATGAAGGTTATGATGCCAAATTGTGTGAGAAAATCTCAATATGCTTAAGACTCTTAATTGCTCATATGTGTACCTAAAGTCTTGATTAGAGATGTCTTATTGTTGATAATCTATAAACATGGTTGGGAGTGAAATAAGTGAATTGGGGATATAAAGTGTGGCCAACGTGCCAAGAGTAAAAGTTATATTTGTGGCCAATGGTGCCAATGAAATGAGATGACGTGAGAAAGATTATGAAATAAGATTTGATTCAATTGTTCCGAAATTGACTTTAAAAATAGAATTGCCGAAAAGCATTATGTACTCAAGTCATGCCCATATGTGGTTGTTTTAACAAATGCTATGCTTTGTGAGTATTTTCAATGTGTTTTGCATTCTTACATATTCGTGAGTGGAAATTGTGTATTTCCCTTTTTGGGGAAAGGTATTTCAAGAATAAATGGTGTGTTACTTGTTGATTATTTTAACTTGCGCATCAATTGCCAATTATTTTACTCCATTTCTCGGAAAAAAATCTATTGTGCTTGAATTGTTCATTTCTAATGAACGTAAAGTTGTGATTTTTGAAATATTATATATGTTGATATTTATGATGATGATACATGAGAGGGAAGAAATGAAAGTGTAGAATATCAAATACGGCCACCGTGCCTTGAATAAAGAATCTTGTGAATGGCCAAAAGAGCCAAGTGAATATTATTGTTGTTATTGGTTGAAAATACTCGTGGAGATTCATACAATGTGAAAGATGATGTAGTAAATATATTTGTACCTATGTTATCTTTGTGTGCAAAAACAAAAATAATATTTTTGGGAGTATCGATAGTCACCAAGGAAGAGTAGGTTGAAATAACCTAACCCCAATACTACACGTGCCGGTGTAGGAGTGGATTGTGATTATTCCCCTTATTTGGGATGAGATTGATGTGATAAAATTATTCCCCTTAACTGGAATGAGATGATTGATTGAAATGGAAGATGTCAATCCACTCGGCATTGTGGTGAGATGGCCTAGCCGATCGGGTCGTGATCGGACACTATGTCGCACACATGGTGGTGATTGTGCTAGAAATTGTAATTGAAATTGTGATTGTGGTTGATATCTCGGATGAGATAGCCTAGACGATCGGGTCGTGATCGGACACCATGTCCTACACATGGTGGTGATTGTGCTGGAAATTGTAATTGAAATTGTGATTGTGGTTGATGTCTTAGATGAGATGGCCTAGCTGATTGGGTCGTGATCGGACTCCATACTGAAAGTACGCTGAAAGTACGGTAGTATTGTTATTGTGAACAGGGGTGTATCGGTCTTAAAGATCTCCCAACCAAAAATAATATTATTATCATATTTTGATTATCACTTCACAGTGTTATCTTCATATTTTGGAAATTATTATGTTTTAACTTGGCATTTGAATATCATTGATTGTGACTTGATGTTTATATGGTTTCCCCTTTATTAGATTGGAATTCTATTTTGAAAGTGGACAATTAGCTTTACATACTAGTACTATTCCATATGTACTAACGTCCCTTTTACCGGGGGCGCTACATCTTCAATGGATGCATGTGATTCATCAACGGGCTGCTTTGGTCCTCGTTAGCAGTCACTCTCTATTCAGCATGTTTTGGTGAGCCCTACTCTATTCCGGGCCTGATGTCATTTGAGTTGTACATTGTGTTTTAAGGTATAGCCGGGGCCTTGTTGCCGGCACTTTCATACTACTCTTCTATTTTAGAGGCTCCGTATAGAGGTTGTGGGTGGTGTTTGATGTGGGGAATTGAACTAGAAATATTGGTATTTAGTAGACATATTTTTCATTATAATTATAAACTTGTAATATTTTGGAAATTATGAACGAAGCTGCTAATGGAATGAAATGGGAGTTGTTAATGAAATATTTTCAGTTTTTGATTAATGGAGTGCATCTCCTCTTTATTCATGGATGAGTTTGGGTAGAAGGAAATCTAATAGGCTTGCTCGACCGGGTTCACTCGGTTGAGCGTCGGTCGTGCCCCCCCGAGTTCGGGGCATGACACTATCCCATTCTTAATTCCTTCTTCTATTCTTTCTCATAACTTGATAATGTCGGAGAACTTGTTATTTTCAATAACCATCAACCTTTTGTAATACTGCGGGTCTTGAGCTCTGACAAAGAACTTGTTCATTTGTTCCTCTTCAAGTGCTGGCCTTACCTTTGCGGCTTCTGATCTCCAACGAGTAGCATATTCGCGGCAGGTTTCTGTCGGCTTCTTCTTGAGGTTTTGAATGTAGAAAACGGCTGGCGCATTTTTTGTGTTGAATCTAAATCTATCCATGAAGTCTGACGCCATACTCACCCAACTAACCCACTTCTTTGGGTTTTGACTGATATACTAAGACAAGGTGTCTCCTGTAAGGCTTCGCATGAACATTTTCATACAGATTTGTTCATTCTTGCCCACTCATACAAGCTTGTCACAATACGTTCTCAGATGCACCTTCGGATCACTAGTATCATCAAACATTTCAAACTTGGGAGGTTTGTAACCCTCCGGCAGTTCCACATCCGGCAGAATACATAGGTCCCCATAGTTTAGACCTTCAACGCCTTTACCACCTTCAACACTTTGAACTCTACCAGTGGGCTTCTTGAGTTCCTCTACCATGTTGTTAATGAGCAGGTCCTTCTCAGTCGATTCGGGTATGTATAGGGTTTGCTGGGGGTGTGGGGTAAGGTTTCCACATATATCAGATTGCTTTGATGGATTCCTTGAATTTGGGTATAAGGGTGGTCATTGGTCGAGTTTCGGGGATCTGGAGTAGGTTGTGGTGCATTTTTGGGAGTGTGATAATATTGGTTTACGGGTATTGAGTTAGGTGATGGTGGTGTTGTTGAGGGGTCGGTACTGGTGGTAGGTTAAGGTTCTGGGGAGGTGCGGGATATTGGTGTGGTGCGGGAGGATTTGGTGGTGGGTTCTGGTTTTGTGTGTTTTGCGGCGGTGTTTGGTTTTGGGTAGTCGAGTTTTGCTGGTTAATGTCGGGAACATTGAGAGTAAGGGAGAGGTTTGCCAAATTATGGACCTGCTTAAGCTCCCCTTGTAGTTCCAGAATTTTCTGCCCCAAACATAAGACCAACTCATTCTGTGCCGGAGTACTTCGGCCATCTGAAGTTTCAACATTTTCTGCTATAGTAGCATTGTCTTTCCTGATGCCACTTAAATCATCCATTTTCCCATTTCCTTTACCTTTGGGGTCGCTTGGTGGAGGAGGAGGTGGAGGACCTCTGGATCTGGTGTGGTATGCTGATGATGCCAGTATGCACTTACAACCTTTGGGAATAGGAATAATCAAAAAGAAAAGAAAAATCAAAAGGTAATCAAGTTAGTAAGGTGAAATAAAAGAGTGTTTGAAATATTTAAACATGTTTCACAAAGTCATGCAATAATTCGCGTCCTAATTTGGGGACCTCATTGTACCTGAGATGGGCCTAAGCGACACACAGATTTAGAGAAAATTGATGCCAACATTTGCGTCATTTCATTAATACGAAAAATGAGTCAAGCTTTTACTAAATTGACAATAATAATAAAGTTACTAATGGAATTTAGCCTTATTACAATCAAAATTTAAATCTAAGCTAGAAAGCAGTAAAAACATCATTTCCTAGTCAGCTTGGTCCCTGAAGGACCTTCTATATGCTTGGCTCTTTTGACCCCATCAATCAGGTTCCCCAGATCGCGCATATCCAACAATAAGTAAGCTTTTTCTAGATATCCTCCTTCACTGCTATCCATGCCTTGGCAATCTGAAAGTCTCTTTCTCATCTTCCCCTCGAGCTCCATCAATCCTTGTTCCAAGTATTCCAATCTTTCTGTTGACTTAGTGGCAATCTAAGAGTCTCTTTCTCATCTTCCCCTCGAGCTCCATCAATCCATGTTCCAAGTATTCCAATCTTTCTATTGACTTAGTGGCAATTTCCTTCCATTCCTTTATCGCTTTCATGTTCACTTTGTGTTGCTCCAAATGTTTTGCTTCAGACTCGAACACCTTTTACGTAGCCTTTTATATTTAACTTGTGCCTCAGCCACCTCATCTACAATCCTATCCTTTGGATTGACTCCTAGCTTGACGTCCCCTGCTACGTCATCCTCCAACCATGATAGGTAGTAATACATATAACCGGCGTGATACCTGTCTGCTTCAATGGTTTCTCTTTCCACAGTGATCTTTTGGTTCCACAAATATTTCGCCTCGAACTTAAATGGGATGACATCTCATTTGAAATCTACCTTGTACTGGACCATGTTGGAAACCCGAGGTATGACTTGTTTTCTTCCCGCTTGCCTCATTACCCTTATGGGAGCGTAAGGATAGATGCCTCGCAACCCCATCAATACCAAATGAGTATTCCCCTTTGACCTGATAATAAACTCACTAATAGAAAACCATTTGAACATCCAATGCACCTGGTCATCTGTCAGATTGTTGAAAAAACGCTCCCAACTTACAGTATTTACAGGCTTTGCAAACCTTTCCAAAATAAATGTCATTTTCTTTGGGTGATGGTTGGCTATGTAGTCATTCAATGGCCTTCGCAAAAGCTCTTGATGATACTGTCCCCTCTGAAAGTGTTCCAGCAGCCTGACTTGTAGCAATAGATTGCAACCATCAAAGTGTCCAAATCCTTGCTTGCACCGATCTAGAGCACGGTATATCTTAGCTAAGATCATAGGGATGATGGTATAAGTTTGTCCCTCGATGCCATTCATCAAGGTCCTGGCGACCATGGCAAAGCGAGTATGAATCCTTCCACCTTTTATTGGAAATATCAACAACACTAAGAAGTAGACGATGAACACAAAAACCCGGTAGTGCACCCATTCCAATGAAGTAATGGCTAGTTCATCATGGTGAAGACGATACGACTTGCTATGACCATAACGCTGTAAAGAAATTCAAAAGGGATGTATGATTTCTTTAGACAGAGCAGCTCATCATTCTTCTTAAAACCCAACATTTTCAGAAAACCGCGGGGAGTGCGATTCTCTGGTGCCAGTAATCCTGGACTATCCCATGGTAACATGGCGAAGTCCCCTATTTCTTCTAAGAGAGAAGTTATTTCAATATTGCCAAATTGGAAAACAACTCTTTTCTCGTCCCAGAACATGGTAGTGGCCTCAATCAATTCCCTACTTGGCTGAATGTTTAGCAAGGATGGCAAGTCACCAAGTACTCTTCTCACATGATTTATGTCGCAAGGCGCAAGGTCTTTCCACCAGTCAAGTAACAAAGGTGAGATATTTTGAACCATGCTGAACCTGGGGATTTCATGCTTCATTTTCTGCAGACAAACAAAGGTTAGCCCTTTCCCCCTCCAGATGTAACTATTTACGTAATAATGATCGACATGTTGGCACATTTTATCCAAGTACTGCACATAATATTATAGTGTCCATTGGGATCTTGGAAATCCTGTCAGACTTTGGATAGGGTTCATCTTAGCGGGTTGTTACATTAATAACGCTCCAACCCATACTAGGTTTAGCATGATGTATGTAAATTTCAAGTCGGAGTAGATTTTCTAGAATGTCTAGACTGGTACTCCCAAGTGGACAACTTGAGAGAGAGGGAAAGGCATGGAACCATCGATTGCACCACTGATCAACTAGTCTACCACAAATAAGCCTTTACGATTTAAAGGGTAATTTTAAAGAAAGCGCGGACACTCATCAATTGCCGCTATGTTGATAATTGGCACGAGTGGAGTATGATGTGGAACATGCTTATGCGAAAGTGATAACATGTAGTAAAGTAGTTCACATGGTGAAACCACATAACAGTAGTATTAAATAATGCGAAAAAAAATAAGTGAGAGGGAAAGGGAAAGGGAAAAGGTTAGCATACTTCACAAAAACAAAATCGAACATATTATTAAATGAAGATAATAAAGGAGATGGGGAAGGGAGGTTCATGATGTAGCAATTTTGAGCAAATAAAGGGACGGGGAAAGGGAGGTACATGAAAGAAGTCAAACAAGCAATCCAATAATCCACACAAGCAAAATTCGTTATGATAAGAGCCTAAGTGTAAATCCCCAGCAGAGTCGCCATACTGTTGCGCCCCGTTTTCTCGCGAAAGTTGGCTTCGACGTGTGACAACTCTTTTAAATAGGTATTAAAAGAGAAGAGTCTCCACCTAAAAGTTTAAGGTGCGTTAGGGCACATATTTATGAATAACTCTGTTTTAACTAGTCAATGCCACCAAAGATCGGGTAAGGTCTCAAGTTTCCTCAAAGAGAAGGTGTTAGGCACTATTCGATGTCCATAACTGTGAGTCCCGGCCAAATTGTAAATTATGTGGATTATATTATTAGACTAGGCGAGCACATAAAGAAAGATATGAAAGTTGAAAGTCCTATTATAGCATAAACCAGCGTAAGGAAAAATAAACTATATGAAGAATTGGTACAGATTTAAGGATCACTAAGGATTACCAAAATGTCGATCTATATTTAGTGACTCAATCCTTTAGCAAGCATGTAAGGAAAAAATGGGGGATCCTAAGTTTTTTAGTTTAAAGGATCACCCCGTGCAACATAAATAATACTTCGCAATTCTCTTTAAGTAGGGGTTGCGCATATTATCCAGCGGGCACATACTATCATCTCTTGCTACCCAATTACTATGTTAAAATTGTTTACTTAAAAGCGCTCTAATTCAGTTCTAAGTCGTGCCCTATGTGTGCACTACCCGTCCCATGCCTATGGTCCAGGAGGCTTTGGACCTACTATTTAGGTGGTTCTAGACTTTACTTAGGTTGCTCAAAATGATAAAACTAGTCGCACATTCAAAAACAAGTAGGACTGCACATAATAGCAATGAGTGGCTCATGTTAGCCTCCACACATAGCAACAAAGGTACGCAAACATATTTCAGAATATGCAGTGAAATGTCATGAGCAATTTTAGAATTAAGATGTATGAAAGTTGTTTGAGCCTATAGGCATGTATTCTATGTGACCACATGGCTTAATAAAATCTCATGGGCAGTGCTGCTACTCAGATTATCAAAGTTACAGATTATAAGTGTTATTAAAATCTATAGACATGATCTCTAGGTGATACGCGCCTAGGAAATGAAGACATTAAAAACAAAACTCAAAATTACTCATTTTGATCCTATTGGTATGTTTTCTTAGCGAGTAGCAATATCCTATTGGCATGCTCTCTAGTAGTTGATTTTTGAACATAGATTCATCATGCTTATTTCTATGTGCATGTTGTCTAGGTGGGCAATATGACAAGAACAACAAAACAACAATTTGATTAGTCAGTTAAGGCCCTTTAGACATGGTATCTAGATGAATATCGATGGAAGCCGATCTTAATTATTTCACATGATCCTACATGCATGTCATCTAACAATCACACAGCAATAGCACAAGTTGGGCAAATAATCCATGATATTTGAATCCTATAGGCATGCTATCTAATATTGTATAGAAATATAGCATGCGAACAAGGGAAATACCTATATTTTGGACATGTTTCTGATGTTAGCAGGTAACGCATTTAAGTTCTTATAGGCATGTTTTTTGTCTGTGTATAGAAAATAGGGCATGTCAAACAAAGTAACAAGTAAAGCAATTAAACCCTATAGGTATGATTTCTACCCATTCATGTAAGAATCAAAGTGCTCTATCCCCCTTTTCATTAATTTCCCATCTGTTTTGTCTATAAATTATTACAGGCCCAAAACAATGAACAAGTGCAAATATTACATACTGAAGGACTATATGCCCAAAAGAGAAATAACCCAGTACTGCATTGGACTTCAGCAAGCTCACTTTTCACGTGAATAGTAGACCCATATCCAAGCACACCTCAAACAGGAGAGTGTATCAATTGCACAACTCGGGGCCACACATGGGCTCATACCAGGCTTAGATGTAGGAACCATACATGGCAACCAATTGACAATTCTGAAGTCTATAATACCTCATAGGGACACGATTACATAAACATATAGGCACTTGTTGTTTAGAAGCTAAGGGAACAAGATTGATCAAACAGGAGGGCTTGAACATGCCAACTAGTGACAACCAACTTTAACATAGCAAAATGAGATAGAAAACTAACACCATATTGAGCCAATCATTCAACAAAGGAAAGGGTATAGCATGCTGGACACAATCACACATTAGGAGGACTTAAGAAGCAGGTCTATTGGGTTAACAGGGTAAACACACACACACATGCTAAGTTCCCAGAAATCAAGTTTAGCATAATGTATTCACCAGAATTAGTCAAAAAGACTTTAGACATATGAGCCTTAATCATAGTAGTTATAGTCACAGGGATAGCTTCACATGAAAAATTCTAACATGGGAGCCTAACATGATCGCAACCAGTACAACAACAACCTAATAGCATGGTCTGCAACAGACCATAACAGTGCCGAAATCCAAAGAACTCATGAAGGCATACCAACATAAGAGGAATAGCACAAGCAAGCATAATAACTCATACAAATTACCCAGACATAAGAGAAGAAGCTAACATAGAAATTTGACCTAGAAGCAATGATGAATACATAGGATTAACAAATTAAACATATATTAGAACTTAAATGGCATGGAAACATGCCTTAGCTAATCAGTACAACCTAAGAAACTTAGCAGGTTGGACAAGAATAACTCAACAAGGTTAGAAACACAGGAATTGATTCTTCACAAAGATACAGGACAAGGTGGGGAACACACATTATTTTACGAGTAGGACGTATATGCTAATAACATGATCTGGGGTTAACTCTAGATGAGTATGAATGATTTAACAGGAATTAGAACAGGTTCTGGGCATGATACAGAACAAAGCAAGAAGTTAAACTCAGAATGAGCAACAGTAATAAGCATTCGAACACATACAATAGAGTAAACAATCCTAAGTAAACATGAATAAGGCAACAAGTATACAATAGCATGTCGATTCATAAAAAGAATCTCATAAACATAGATATGCAGAAAAGAAATTCAAGCAAAAAAGAATGAAATTGCAAGGGTGATGGTACTTACCAGTTACTAATTGACAAATGAATAAACAAAGAACGATTTCAGCAATATCTCAAACGTCAGTAGTAGAACGAACAGTAGAACCCCAAAATCTCAGTGCGTCCGAGTTCCCAAGGGTTTCGGATGAACCCCGGGCAGTGCTCGCACTGAGAAAGGTCGAATAATCAAATTCTGGTGGCCTTGGCTTTTAGCCGGCCAAGAGTCTAAGTTTTAGAATAGTGTAAGGCAAGAATAAGAAAGAAAATAGTAGTTTTTTAGTGATTAGCGTCCGTTGAAGGGGAAATTGGGGAGGGGTTAATATAGTAGTAAAGACCAACACACAAAATAAGGAAATACAGTCAATCAAACACAAATAAGGAAAGATGAGCATGCAAAATCACTCATAATCAATTTAGGAGAAAATCGGGCAAACCCTAGTTCAAAAGGAGAACACGGATGGTCGAAATATCACTAAATCGGACCAGATGAGCATGCAAAATCACTCATAATCAATTTAGGAGAAAATCGAGCAAACCCTAGTTCAAAAGGAGAACACGGATGGTCGAAATATCACTAAATCGGACCCATATAGCCTAGTAGTGAGTGTATCCAGACGAAATATCATCTAAGTCTCAAAAGTTGAAGGCGATGGCACATGATTTGGGAGATCTGTACTTGCCAAAAAAGGGACAAGTATTATGTAATACCATAGTCTTGTAAGAAACAACGAGATATTGCATAGAAGGTAAGTGAATAATTGATTGATTCCATTTGGGGGTCAGATTTGGAGAAGATTCGGAGATACGGCGGCTAGGGTTTCTCAGCGACGAAGAGAGTAGAGAGGATATAGGGGCGACTATTAGGCGGGACTGTTTCTAGAGTTTGGGTAAGGAAGATACAAGGAAAGTGGAAGGGCCATTGTGGGTCGTTGATCATCTAAGATAACCGGCCATGATTAAAAGAGAAGTGGGGCGGGTCAGGAGATGGGTATAGGGTAATAGGCTGCTGATATTGGGTTAAGGGGTATTGGGCCAAGGTTTTGGTCCGAAAATTAGCCCTATATTGGGCTAATAATTAAATACACCAAACTTGTTTAAAATAATTTATAAACAAAATAAGGCGGAATGGCCTTCGGGCCACCTAAACTTGTGTCCGTTTGTCATTCCGGTAAACGAACTTAGAAATTTTCCATTTCAACACCTCAACTTAACTATTTGCACATTAATATACCCATCTGACCATTGACCATGCTTATGTGGCAAAGACCCAGCTGATATGGTCAAGGTGTGTGTTAATCACACTGAAAAAGCTCGTGGACCAAGTTAGTTTATTTAATAAATATTTAAATTTGAATAAGAAGAGGAAAAAGTACTCCCTCCATTCCAGTTTATGTGAACCTATTTCCTATTGTTCCGTTTAAAAAAGAATGACCCCTTTCTAAATATATAAATAATTTAGCTTAAACTTTCAATTCTACCATTAATGAGAAGTTTTTACAACCACATAAATACTCTGGACCCCTTTTGACTTGTTTAGGACCACAAATTCCAAAAGTCTTATTTGTTTCTTAAACTACGTGCCCAGTCAAACAGGTTCACATAAATTGGAACAAAGAGAGTAAATAAAAGGCAAAAACTTTAAAAAAGAAAAATCCCTAATCCCTCCCTTAACCCATGTCTCTGATCTCCCCCCACCCTCCCCCTTCCCCCCAAACCCCAATTCTTTTCTTTCTCTCTCAGCACTTGGTTCCTGTTCCGACACCCCAACCATTTCTCATCTTCTTCCTTTCCTCTTACTCCCATTTCTTCATGTCACGCCCCTACCTCGGGAAGCGTGACCGGCGCTCAACCAAGTGAACCTAGCCGAGCAAGCCTGTTAGATACTTTCTACCCAATTAACCCATGATCAAGAAAAGACGTGATTTTATTAATTACACAGTAGGAATCTAATTCATACAATCCTAAATCGTTTCATTAGTCATAGCGCCTTTAAGTCTCAAAATACACATTTCCTATTGTTCGAGTGGAACAAGTGATCAAACACAACATAACTTGTTTAACATTCCCAACATCCATATACAACCCTCATAGTGTCTACGGAGCCTCTAAAGATACAAAAGAGAGTAAATATGGTGCCGGCAACAAGGCCCCGATTATACCTCAAAAAGTGACCATAATATAAACAAAAGGTACAATACATGACCCCAGAATGAAATGGGGCTCACCGGGTCCGCTGAGAAGAGGATGCAGCATTATCTATGATCAGTATTGTCTGCTATGTAATCACCTGCATCTATTTAAAGATGCAGCGCCCCCGACAAAAGGGACGTTAGTACGGTCGAATAGTACTAGTATGTATAGCTAAACACCAACTCAATAGAATGAATAATAATATAAGAGGAACAGTCAAAAATTCAATAAGAGCTTTCAAATAATATTAAAACATCAATTTAAAGGTCACATAAGTTTTCAAGTCAACTTCCACGTTATTAGGATGGGTGATCTTTAGTGTCGATATTCCACAATTCACAATGCCTCCGCATTCTTACACGGAGTCCGAGCTCGACCCGATCAGCTAGGTCGTCTCATCTGAGACATCAACCATAACCACAATTTCAATTATCATTTCCAAAACAGTCCACCATGTGTGTGGCATGGCGTCCGATCACGGCCCGATCGGTTAGGCCGTCTCACCCAAGACGTTACCATTTTCAGTCAATCATCTCACATCATACTTCTTTCATATCTTTCAATTCATTGGCACTAGTTATCGCGATTACAAAGTCATTCTTGGCACTTGGCCATATTTTAAACTTCCAGGCCCCTTCTCCACATTCAATATCATTATCATTATCAACAACAATAAGGCTTCCCATTCAAGACATTAAATTCACATCTGAGCAATTTGGGAATCTTAGGCACATAGAGGCTTTGTATATAAAGTGGGCATAACAACCTTTATTTCGGTCTTTACATGAAGTCTTAACATTTCTAACACATATTCCATTTTTTTGAACGCATCCGCAATTACAAGATAACATGATGAATCATATAGAATAAATATTGAACTTACATCCTTTAACACAAACACATTAGAAATCTCCAATTCTATAATGATCAAGGGCTTACTCAAATTACATGAACACCATGGCATTCGATTCTAAGAAGAAGGGGGTTTATCCAACATACCTCAATTGAGCTTCTTAAAACTTTAAGTTGTTTCGGAATATTAGCCACTTCAATCTATTTTAGCAATATAACAAAATTGAACCAAAATTAGGAAGATGAACATGCTTTTAGCTCATTTGAGCATATTATCAAACACTAGGTGTCCATCAATGTTTTAAGCCCCTTTTCTGGAAGATTCCATCTTTTCCCAACCCACTCTCTACCATTGTTAGCTCACAACCTTCCCACATACTTCAACGATACATGCATGTAAGACAACAACCCCCACACCCAATAATTGCCTCTCTAATTACCCAATTTTTGCAAAATTTCAAAATTGAGAGCTAGGAAATAGGTTCTTACCTTTAGGGTGAAGACTTCCTTTGTTAATCCTTAATGATTGAGCAAGAATTGATGGATAATGGTTGAAGGTTGCTCCCCCACTCTAAGAACTCTCCCTCTCACTCTAAAATATTATAAATGTGCTCAAAATGGTCTATGGGGTGTGTTTTAACGGAATAGGGTCGGGTTTAAAAACCCCAAAAATGAAGCTCTAGAACGGGTTCTGCGGTAGCATATGCGACTCCATAATGGTTATGTGGTCTGCAAAATGACCGCGAAAATGGGGGGCCAGAACTGGAAAAGAATTGATCTGGTCTGCAGTCACTATATGGCCCAGTGCGGTCTCATAGTGCACCGCAGAACCTCCCTCCGAAAAATCCCAAGGCGGGATATGCAACAAGAATGTGGCCTACGAAACGGTTATGCGGTCGCATAATGGCCGCGAAATTGGGCATCAAAAATGTCCCAGAAATCTGCCCCACTCTACGACCAGTCTGCGGTCCGCAGAGTGGTTCTGCGGCCGCATAATGGGCTGCAGAAATGCGTACTTTTGCCCAACATTTTCCTTCAACTCCCAGCGCAATGTTCAATCTAAAAAGTCTGAACTGCGACGAGATGAAGAATTTCTACTATTATTAACTTCGTCGCCTACTTTGAACCTGGGTTTTTAGGAAAACCTTTTACGGGGCCTTACATCCTCCCCCACTTAAGATCATTTATCCTCGAATGAGGGTCAGGGTCAACTGTTAGCACCTTATGCAACTCAGTTTTCATACCCTACACCAGCAGCCACAAATTTAACTAACTCTCTAAATTTCTAAAAATTTCGCTAGAGTTTCCTTTGTAACTAGGCCTATCCACCTGTCAGAGAGCCCCAAAAACACATCTTACAAACATATACAGAATCCAATAACAAAACATAACTCATAACCACACCAACCATGGCCTCGTGTAAACAACATATAATCAAAAGGAGCACATTTACATTAACTGAACAAGTGATACAAAATTCTTAGGCGACAGGTTCATAAAAGAAAGGATTACACAACTATTCAAACAAGTGAGGATACTTCTTCTTCATTTCTTCCTCGGCCTCCCACGTGGCCTCTTCAACCTGCTGGTTTCTCCACAACACTTTCACGGAGGAAATTTCTTTATTCCTTAACTTTCGAACTTGTCTATCAAGAATGGCAACTGGAATCTCTTCATATGAAAATTCTTCAATAACCTCAATGGTCTCAACCGATACAATAGCTGACAGATCTCCAACTACCTTCTTCAACATAGACATATGGAATACCGGGTGCACTAATGACATCTCGGGTGGTAGCTCAAGTTTGTACGCCACCTGACCGATCCTCTAGATGATTTTGCATCGCCCGACATACCACGGACTCAATTTCCCTTTCTTTCCAAACTGCATAATACCCTTCATGGGGAAAACCTTCAAGAATATCCAATCATCTTCTTCGAACTCTAAGTCTCTGCGAAGAACATCCGAATAGGATTTTTGACGACTCTGAGCAGTTTTCAACTGCTCCTTAATGATTTTAACTTTTTCCATAGCCTGATGCACGAGGTCTGGCCCTATCAACTCTGCTTCCCCAATTTCGAACCACCCAATGAGAAATCTACATCTCCTACCATATAATGCCTCAAATGGTTCCATATGAATACTAGCATGAAAGTTGTTGTTATAAGCAAACTCTATGAGTGGCAAATAATCATCCCAGCTACCCTTGAAATAAAGAACACAAGCACACAACATGTCCTCAAGCGTCTGAATAGTCCGCTCTTCTTGCCCGTCGGTCTGTGAATAGAAAGTTGTACTAAGATTCACCTGAGTACCCAAACCTTGCTGAAATTTCTTCCAAAAATTGGCCTTGAACTGAGCCCATCGATCGAAAATGATTGAAACTGGAGTGTCATGTAGCCTGACTATTTCCTTGATAGACAACTGAGCATACTATTCCGTTGTGTCAGTAGATTTAACTGGCAAGAAGTGTGCTGATTTTGTGAGTCCGTCCACGATCACCCAAATTAAGTCAAACTTGCACGGAGTGCGTGGTAATCCTATCACAAAATCCATATTAATTATCTCCCACTTCCACATTGGAATATCTATTTTCTGTGCCAACCCACCAGGCCGTTGATGTTTGGCCTTCACTTGTTGACAGTTCGGACACCTTACCACAAAGTCCGCCACATTCCTTTTCATGTCATTCCACCAATAGACTTCCTTGAGATCATGATACATATTTGTAGAACCTAGATGCACGGAATACCTAGAAGCATGAGCCTCGGTTATGATTCTTTCCTGGAGACCATCTACATTTGGAAAACATAGTCGCTCTTGGTACCTTAGTGTACCATCATCCATGACAAGAGTAAAAGTCATAGTTTTATGTTTTTGAATCCCCTCCTTCAGTTGTACCAACAATGGAATGTTGTATTGCTTCTCTTTGACTTCCACAACAAGCGATGATTCAGCCCTATTTTGGACAATTACCCCTCCTTAACCAGAGTCCATAAGACGAACTCCCAAACTAGCCAATCGATGGACTTCCTTGTCCATTGGCCTTTGATATATCTCTAAGTGAGCCAAACTACCCATAGATTTCTGGCTAAGTGCATCTGCCACAACATTGTCTTTCCCCGGGTGATATAGAATATCGATGTCGTAATCGTTTAGTAACTCAAGCCATCTTCTTTGCCTCAGATTCAGCTCTTTTTATTTGAAAATATATTGAAGACTCTTGTGGTCCGTGAATACCTCCACATGGACCCTATACAAATAGTGACGCCAATTATTTATTGCAAAAACCACCGCCGGAAGTTCTAAGTCATGTGTTGGATAATGCTTTTTATGATTTTTAAGTTGCCTAGAAGCATATGCTATAACCTTGTCGTATTGCATTAATACACACCCATGCCCAATTCTTGAAGCTTCGCAATATACCACAAACCCTTCTGTACCCCCTGGCAGGGTCAACACCGACGCCGTAGTCAATCTTGATTTCAACTCCTGGAAGCTCCTTTCACAAGCATCAGACCATTGGAACTTAATTGCTTTTTGAGTCAATTTAGTTAACGGAGAGGCAAGAGTATAGAACCCCTCCACAAACTTCCTGTAATACCCTGCTAAGCCCAAGAAACTGTGAATCTCAGTTGGCGTTGTAGGTCTGGGCCAATTCTTTACTGCTGAAATCTTTTGAGGATCAACCTTGATTCCTTCTCTAGAGACAACATGACCCAAGAATGTGACAGATTCTAGCCAAAACTCACATTTAGAAAACTTCGCATACAATTGGTGCTGATGAAGAGTCTGCAAAACTGCCCTAAGATGATCGGCGTGGTCCTCCCAACCTCGTGAATACACAAGAATATCGTCAATGAACACTATCACAAAGGAGTCGAGGAAAGGCTTGAAAACTTGATTCATAAGATCCATGAAAGTAGCTGGGGCATTTGTTAGCCCGAAAGACATTACCAGAAATTCAAAATGCCCATACCGGGTTCTGAAATCTATTTTCGAAATATCCTGCTCCCTGATCTCCAATTAGTGATACCTGGATCGTAAATCAATTTTGGAGAAGTATCTAGCACCCTGTAACTGATCAAACAAATCATCTATTCTTGGTAGTGGGTATTTGTTTTTGATTGTGACTTTGTTGAGCTGCTGGTAGTCAATACACATCCTTAATGATCCATCTTTCTTCCTCACAAAGAGAACCGGTGTGCCCCATGGCACACACTCGGTCGGATGAAACCCTTCTCCAACAAATCCTTCAATTGTTCGTTTAGTTCCTTCAATTCTGTTGGTGCCATTCTGTAGGGCAGAATAGATATAAGCTGCGTGTCTGGCATCACATCAATCCCAAAATCAATCTCCCTATCTGGCGGAATCCCAGGGAGCTCATCAGGAAAGACCTCTGGAAATTCATTCACAACTGGCACAAATTCGAGTATAGGTTCCTCAGCAGTGGTGTCCTCAACTCGGACCAAATGGTGAATACACCACTTGTTGATCATCTTTGTGGCCTTAAGGTAAGAAATAAACCTACCCTTTGGCACCACATTCTCCCCCATCCATTCAACAACTGGCTTATTAGGAAATTCAAACCTCACAGTTCTAGTTCGGCAGTCGACCTTAGCAATACATGAATAAAGCCAATCCATTCCCATAATTACATCAAAATCAACCATCCCCAATTCAATGAGATCGGCCACGGTGTCCCGACCACGCACCGTGACTACACAACCCCTATTAACTCGTGCGGCCACAATAGACTCGCCAACCGGAGTAGATAGAAAGAATGACTCAGGAAGCTGTTCCACTTCTATCCCAAATTCCATAGCAACATAAAGGGTAACATAGGACAAGGTGGAACCAGGATCAATAAGAGCATATACATCACGAGTTTGGACAGTCAATATACCTATGACAACATCTGGAGAAGCCTATGCATTCTGGCGACCGCTCATAGCATAGAAACGGTTGGGTCCTCCTAAACTCTGTGAAACATCTCTAGCTGCACCACGCCACGCTGGTGCTGGAGTACCTCGAGCTGGAGGGGGTGCTGAAGATATAGCAGTTACAGAACCGGATGCTTGTGTTGTGCCCCTGCCCGCACCCTGGCGGGATAAACTACACTCCTTGTGAATATGACCCCTCAATCCGCAACCGTAACACATAGGTAAGTCCATGTAGCAGATCCCCAAGTGCATCTTTCCACACCTAGGGCATGGGGGTCTCCACTGCTGCTGGACTCTCCCTCTTGATCGGCCCTGCTGGTGGGGTCCCCTGCTGCCCTGATTGGGCCTGAAATGACTCTCCTGCTACTGGCGGTGCACTGGCTGAAGACTGAGCAACAGACTGGAATGGCCCTGATGATCCTCCCCTAAAAGTTGACCTCCCCCCACCAAATGACTCCCTAATGTTTCCCACCGACCGTCCTTGCTGGTACCCTCTCGCTCCATTCTGTTCTTCAACTTACGGTTCTCTATAGTTTAAGCAAATGTTACTATCCTCCTATAGTTCATATATGAATTCAAGGCAGCTGTAGCGGCCTCATTAATAATCAAGGGGCTAAGGCCCTGCACAAACCGGCACACTCTAGCCTCCATAGTAGGCAACATGAGAATGGCATATTTTGACAGGCACGCGAACTCCATGTGATACTCCCACACACTCCTACTCCCTTGCTTAAGATTCTCAAATTATGCGGCACGGGATGCCTTAGTCTCGACAGGCAAGAAATGGTCTATAAAGGTATCAGCAAACTCACTCCATCTCAGTGGAGGGCTCTCCTCCTTCCGAGAGTCCTCCCACAGCTCAAACCAAGAATAGGCCACCCCTTTCAAGCGGTAGGCGACCAACTCCACTCCCTCCGTCTCAGTAGCGCGCATAACCTGGAGAGTCTTATGCATCTCATCAATGAAGTTTTGTGGGTCCTCCTAGGGATTAGCACTCGTGAACACTGAAGTATCCAACTGCAGAAACCTGATCATCCTGGAACCACTAGAATCCCCTTGTTGGCTAGAAGATATGGGTGCAACATTCGACCTTTGGGCCTGAGAAGCCACTATCTGAGTCAGCATCTGAATAGCTCCCCTAAGATCCCCTTCAGAAATAATAGAGTCGGAAGCTAGGGCTGGAGGTGGAATCGGAATATCAGGTGGAGGAACCATCGCATCTTCTGTAGGTGTAGGAACTGGTGTGGCCTGGGCCGGTGTAGTGGAATTAGGTAGTGCAGCAGTCGGGGGATTATCCTCACCCCTCGGGTGTTCACCCGCATCATCCAATAAAGGGTCAATTGCTACTCCTAAGGCGGCGTTGGCTCCTTGGCTAGTTCTTTCTCTCTTCTTAGGTGCCATATACTAAAAGTTAAAGGAATACACGAGTTAGAGGAGGAACAGTTGCACAATTAGCTTCATCGCATGATCCAGAATATCAAAGAAGGGAATTGTTCCTAAATGTCCAAGTAGCCTCCAACTTATAGATGTGGTCGACAACAGACCAATAAGAAGGACTCTGCCAGACACGGCTCCGAGACATCCTAGGATACTCTAAACCTTAGGCTCTGATACCAAGTTTGTCACGCCCAACCTCGGGAAGCGCGACCGGTGCTCAACCGAGTGAACCCGGCCAAGCAATCCTATTTGATACTTTCTACCCAATTAACCCATGATCAAGAAAAGACATGATTTCATTAATTACAAAGCAGGAATCTCATTCATACAATCCTAAATCGTTTCATTAATCATAGCGCCTTTAAGTCCCAAAATACACATTTCCTATAGTTCGAGTGGAACAAGTGATCAAACACAACATAACTTGTTTAACATTCCCAACATCCATATACAACACACAGAGTATCTACGAAGCCTCTAAAGATACAAAAGAGAGTAAAGATGGTGCCGGCAACAAGGCCCCGGTTATACCTCAAAAAGTGACCGTAATATAAACAAAAGTTACAATACATGGCCCCAGAATAAAATGGGGCTCACCGAGTCCGCTGAGAAGAGGATGCAGCACTATCTGTGATCAGCACTGTCTGTTATGTCCACCTGCATTCATTTAAAGATGCAGCACCCCCGACAAAAGGGACGTTAGTACCATCGAATAGCACTAGTATGTATAGCTAAACACCAACTAAATAGAATGAATAATAATACAAGAGGAATAGTCAAAAATTCAATAAGAGCTTCCAAATAATATTAAAACATCAATTTAAAAGTCACATAAGTTTTCAAGTCAACTTCCACGTTATTAGGATGGGTGATCTTTAGTGTCGATATTCCACAATTCCCAATGCCTCCGCATTCTTATACGGAGTCTGATCTCGACCCGATCGGCTAGGTCATCTCATCTGAAACATCAACCATAACCACAATTTCAATTATCATTTCCAACACAGTACCACTATGTGTGAGGCATGGCATCCGATCACGGCCCGATCAGCTAGGCCGTCTCACCCAAGACGTTACCACTTTCAGTCAACCATCTCACATCATACTTTTTTCATATCTTTCAATTCATTGGCACTAGTGATCACGATTACAAAGTCAATCTTGGCACTTGGCCATATTTCATAATTCCAGGCCCCTTCTCCACATTCAATATCATTATCATTATCAACAACAATAAGGCTTCCCATTCAAGACATTAAATTCACATATGAATAATTTGGAAATCTTAGGCACATAGAGGCCTTTCATGTAAATTGGGCATAACAACCTTTATTTCGATCTTGACATGAAGTCTTAACATTTCTAACACATATTCCATATTTTTTAGCACATCCTCTATAAAAATATAACATGATAAATCATTTAGAATAAATATTGAACTTACATCCTTCAACACAAACACATTAGAAATCGCCAATTCTATAATGATCAAGGGCTTACTCCAATTACATGAACACTGTGGGATTCGATTCTAAGAAGAAAGGGGCTTTATCCAACATACCTCAATTGAGCTTCTTAAAACTCTAAGATATTTCGGAATATTAGCCACTTCAATCTATTTTAGCAATACAACAAAATTGAACCAAAATTAGGAAGATGAACATGTTTTCACTCATTTGAGCATATTATCAAACACTAGGTGTCCATCAATGTTTTAAGCCCCTTTTCTGGAAGATTCCATCTTTTCCCAACCCACTCTCTACCATTGTTAGCTCACAACCTTTCCACATACTTCAACGATATATGCATGTAAGACAACAACCCCCACACCCAATAATTGCCTCTCTAATTGCCCCATTTTTGCAAAATTTCAAAATTGAGAGCTAGGACATAGGTTCTTACCTTTAGGGTGAAGACTTCCTTTGTTAATTCTTAATGATTGAGCAAGAATATATGGATAATGGTTGAAGGTTGCTCCCCCACTCTAAGAACTCTCTCTCTCACTCTAAAATATCAAAAATGTGCTCAAAATGGTCTATGGGGTGTGTTATAACGGAATAGGGTCGGGTTTAAAAACTCCAAAAATGAAGCTCCGGAACGGGTTCTACGGTCACATATGCCACCACATAATGGTTATGCGATCCGAAAAATGACCGCGAAAATGGGGGGCCAGAACAGGAAAAGAACTGATCTGGTCAGCGGTCACTTTGCAGCCCACAGACATGTTCGGCGGTCGCATAATGCACCGCAGAACGGTTCTGCAGTTGCATAGTACACCACAGAACCTCCCTCTGAAAAATTCCAAGGCCGGATATACGATAAGAATGCGGCCCGCAAAATAGTTATGCGGTCGCATAATGGCCGCGAAATTGGGCATCAAAAATACCTCTAAAATTTGTACCACTCTGCGACCAGTCTGCGGTCCGCAGAGTGGTTCTGCGGCCGCAGAATGGATCGCAGAAATGCATACTTCTGGACAATATTTTTCTTCAACTCTCAGCGCACTGTTCAATCCAAAAAGTCCGAACTGCAGCTTACAAGCTCGCCGTGAAGAATTTCTACTATTATTAACCTCTACTCCTACTTTGGCATCACGGAACCTGGGTTTTTAGGAAAACATTTTGCGGGGCCTTACACTTCAAAAGCAAACCCATAATAAAGTTAGAACCTTTTCCCCAAAACTAACATCTAATCAAACGTGATGCATTTGTAAATGAGGAGAGATTTAAGTTGAAAAAAGATGGTTGTGGAAATGCCTGTGATTTCTAATACCTTGGGCTGAAATAGTGTTGATTGATGCTATAACCTGAAAGTATATATTTCAAATATGAGAAGTGAGATGATTGAACCTTAAATTGATGGGTATTGGAAATTCGATTGGGGTTGTGCTTGAAAATCATTTGGAGTTGCTCTTTGAATTGAAATTACCACTGCTAGTTTCATTGAAATTAGTTGTTGGTTTAATCTTCCTAGCTTAGACCTAAAATTTGCAGCTACAGTTATACCATTTTTGTCAAGTTATGAACCTGCAAACTGGTGACTAGTTGGCATTGAATTGTTCAGTGTTGTGCGAACTGGATTTGAGTCTGTTGAACTTGGGGACCGACAAATTATACATGTCAAGCAATAAAAGGCTTAGCATATGACATGTTATCCATGTCAGGGCAATTGAAGAGCACGCTCAATCGGAAGTGTCTATTAATGTACAAATTGTTAAGTTGGGGGTGTTCAAACGGGAAAGTTCTAAGTTTATTTACCGGGATAAAAATCAGGTACAAGTTTAGGTAGCCGTAAGGCTATTCTGTCAAAAATTAATAAATAATAAAATATTACTTATGCAATAAAATGATTTAAAATAATAAATTAATATTATAAAAATATAAAAATGTTGTTTTAACATGAATCATGTAATAAATGTAATTATGCGTAGAATATAGACTATTACTACAAAATTATGTAAATAGCTCAAAGAATGCAAATATAATTACATGAAACAAAGTAAAAATATTATAAAACATATATGTGGATCCAAATAATAAATTTGGATGGTTAAGTCATCACAAAATAATTTGAAAGAGTAATAAATATTTTGAACAATTAAAAATGCAAGAAAAATCAATTTTAAAGCTTTTGAAAATTCTAGAAAATTATAGAAAATACTTATATAGCCCTTGTAAATTAGATAATGATGCAAAATGATATTTTGAAAGTATATATACTATTTAAAAAAATATTAGGGAAAATTGAGTATCAACAGCGTGTATGGCCGAGTTCAGTTTTCGAATAATTCAGGATCAATTTGGAAGAAGAATTCCTGTTTTAGAAGCTTAAGCGATGATGTAACGACCCAGCCAGTCGTTTTGAGTGTATTAGCCTCGATCCTCTATTTATTTCCTTCTTTGTGTTATATTGTGGATACGTAACTTGTCGGGATGTTTGGTTTTGGTTTCGGAGTGAAATGGGACACATAGTCCTTAAATTAGAAGTTTAAGTCGTAGGAGTTGATCATAGTTTGAATTGCATGAAGACGACCCCGGAATGGAGTTTTGATAATTCCAATAGCTCCGTATGGTTATTTTGGTCTTAGGAGTGTGTTCGGATATTGATTTGGAGGTCTGTAAGTCATTTCGGCGTATTGGCGAAAGTTGGAATGTTGGAAGATTTTTGGTAAGTTTAACCGGGAGTGGATTTTTTGATATTGGGGTCGGACTTATTCGGATGTTGGAATAGGTCTGTAATGTCATTTAGGACTTGTGTGCAAAATTTGAGGTCAATAGGACGTGATTTGATTGATTTTGGCATCAGATGTGGAAGTTAGAAGTTCAAAAGTTCATTAGGCTTGAATCAATGCTCAATTCATGGTTTTACCATTGTTTTATGTGATTTGAAGGCTCGACTAAATTCTTATGATGTTTTAGGAATTGCTGGTATAATTGGATGAGGTCCCAGGGGCCTCGGGTGTGATTCGGATCATATTCGGCACATATCGAAACTTGGGAGATTGCAGATTTTGTTGGTGCTGGTGTTGTTGTACGTGATCGTGAGAGTGGGGCCGCATTCACGAAGTGTTAATGGTGGCACTGGGATTTTGTTCTACACATTCGAGAGACTGGGTTTGCGATCATGTAAGTTGGTGTAGCAGTGAATCGCGAACGCGCGGGTACAATAGCTTTCGCGTAGAAGAAAGAGAAGGTTGGGGATTCACACGCGATTGTTCATCGCGATCGCGTGAAGTCATTCACGATCGCGTAGGTATAAGGGATCAGTGCACCGCGTTCGCGAGTGGACCCTCGCGTTCGTGTAAGAGGAAAAATTGGGCTAGTGGCATTTTGTGCTTCATGAACGCGAGGCAATTTCCGCGTTCGCGAAAAAGGAAATATGGGCAGCAGATTTAAGTTTCAAAATTGAGGGTTTATGTCATTTTTCACCATTCTGACTTGAGAACTCGGATTGTGGCGATATTTTGAAGGATTTTCAAAGGGATTGTTGGGGTAAGAGTTCTTAACTCGTTTTTGATTAAATTCCCTTAATCTATCATTGATTTTATCATTAATTAGGGATTTGGGTTGAAATATTGGGGAAAATTGGAGGAAACTTCTTAGGGCGAATTTTGGGGATTTGAACGAGATTTTGGTATCGGATTTGTCTAATTTTTATATGGTTGAACTCGATATCGAATGAGTGTTAGGTTTTTTTAATTTTGGTCGGGTTCCGAGACATGGGTCCGGGTCGACTTTTTGGAGCATTTTTTCAATTCTTAGCTAAGATCATTATGTCATTATTTAAATTAGTTTTTTATAGTTATATTTATAGTATGACATTGTTTTGGCTAGATTTGAGTTGTTTGGAGTTGAAAAATTGAGGGAAAGGCCTTCTAATTGATTGATTGAGCGTGGTTTGAGGTAAGTGACTTGTCTAACCTTGTGTGGGAGAAATTTTCCTTAGGATTTGGTATTTTGGTGATAACGTGTGATATGTGAAGACCGCGTACGCAAGGCGACGAGTGCGTACATGGACTAAATGTTGAAATTCTAGTTTTTGCTACGTAGTTTCCTTTTCATGTCTTAATTGAGTTATTTTAGCACATTATAGTCATCATATTTAGCCTAATTTCACATGTCTACTTGTCTTATCTCCTATTTGCAACTTGTATCACAAGTTTATTTGAATTACTTGCTTTCTTGATTTCATGTTCATTACTTAACTGTAGGAATTATTAACTTGAAATTTATATCCTTGAAATATCATTTATTCAGTTGTTGTGTTTTGGCTTTCGTGTTATTGTTAAGGTGATTGTTTGGTTATTTGCACGAGGTTTCTACCATATTATTGTTATTGTTGCATGCGGTTTCTGTCGTGTGGTTGTTATTGTTGCATGAGATTTCTTCCGTGCCATTGTGATTATTGATACGCATGCGGTGGTATAAGGTCTGGGTGTTGAAACGCTTGCAGTGACATAAGGTGGGCTAGATACGCGTGGCTAGTAGGGAAACTACTGAAGCCATGCAATGTGATAAGATGGGCTAAAAAGCGGGATGCTATTTCGGGAAAATGATTTTCAAAACGAAATATAAAGTCTCCTGCGGTGATATAAGAAAAAACTATGATTTGTTTTTACGATTTGGGAATACGAGGCGGTACCTCGGGAGTGCCCCGATTGATATTCTTTATTTGTTGTATTGTTTGGTTCTTGTTTTCCTTAACATGTAAAATTCTTGTTTTTCTTTCGTGTTGTATTAGCTTTTCCTTAATTTCGTGTTGTTATTTCCCATAAATTCTTTATTGTTCACTTCTCTATCATTTTAGTTATATAATATTATTTATGTCGTGTTTCTTATTATCTCCAGTAGGGTCTGGACTCGACCTCGTTACTACTCTACCGAGGTTAGGCTTGGCACTTACTGGATATTGTTGTGGTGTACTCATACTACGTTTCTGCATATGTTTTATGCAGATCCGGGTATATCGTATCAACCTTGATATTAGGGCGATGTGTTGCTGCTTTGGAGACTTCAAGGTACACATGCCCATGTCCGCAGGCCTCGGAGTCCCCTTCTACCCTATTTTTCCTTATTTCCTTATGTTTTTTATAGACAATGATATATAGGATTGTTCAACATTGTATCTAGAGCTTGTGACTTATATCTCACCGAATTTTGGAAAATTGTACGCATTGAGCTTATAGTCAATTGATGAAATTGTTGAAGTTTTGAAATTTTAAGTTTTTATTTGATGCTTCCTTATATTGTTAGGCTTACATAGTCTTAGATACTAGGTGTCGTCACGATATCCTACGGAGGGGAATTGGGGTCGTGACAAGTGAGAGTTGACCCAGTTTTGACTTCTTTATAGAAGACTCTGAAATGGCATTTTGATGATTCCAATATCTTCGTATGGAAATTTTGGACTTAGGCGTGCGTCCGGATTTAGATTTGGAGGTCCGTAGAGTAAATTAAAGCATTTCGGCAAAAAATAGAAAGTTAAAGTTTTGGAAGGTAGAGAGGTTTGACCGAGAGTTGACTTTGGTGGTGTTGGGGTCAGAATGCGATTCCGAGAATTGGATTAGCTCGGTTATGTCATTTGGGACTTTCATGCAAAATTCGATGTCATTCCGGGTTGATTTGATATGTTTCAGCACGAGTTTTGGAAGTTGGAAAATTTGAAAGTTTATAAGTTCGATTCGAGGTGCGATTCATAGTTTTGACATTGGATAATGTGTTTTGAGGGCTCGAGTGGGTCTGCGTTATGTTGTTGAACTAGTTGGTATGTTTGAATGGGGTCCCGGGGGCCCCGGGTGTGCTTCGGATGAGCTACGGGCCATTATCTTATATTTTGGAATGTTGCATTTCTAGTGTCTGGTGTCCTTCTCTTCGATCGCGTAGGTGTAGCCGCGATCACGAAGACTGTTTGGTGGCCTGGTCCTTTTTCCTTTTCGCATAGGTGTAGTCTGCGATCGCGTGCGTGTGAGTGACTGCTTCTTCACATTCGTATTGGGCCTTTTGCATTCACATAGTGTTGACCCTGCTGGGGAGGCCGATACTTTGTTCTTCGCATTCGCATAGCTATGTACGCGATCGTGTACATTGAGGTAGTGATGAACCGCGTTCGCCTTTATTCTTCCGCGTTCGCATAGTACTTTTTTGTAGGGCTGTGTCATTTCTTCTTCGCGATCGCATGGATTCACTCGCGATCGCGTAGTGCATTTTTGTGGCAATCATTATTTCTTCTTCACGATCGCATTTGTATTTCCACAGTTAGCGCAGTTACTATTGATTCATTTGCATTTGGGCTAGATCTGCCCTGGATTTATTTGTATTTGGGCTGGATATGCCCTAGATTCACTTGCATTTGGGCTGGATCTGCCCTGGATTTTTTTTGCATTTGGGCTAGATCTGCCCTGGATCGATTTGCATTTGGGCTGGATCTGCCATGTACAGTACTGAGCGTGAATGCCGAGTGACTGTGAGGATTGAGTGATTGGGAGGACTCAGTGCATTGATACTCCGAGAGTATGCACATAGCTTTATCATCGCATTGTATTACAATTGGTATGCATACTTGACATATAGGCATAGAGATGCATTTCCTCATGTTATACGGTATAGTGACATTCATGACATTCACATGCGCATTGACATGTAAGCATAGAGATGTACTTTTCTCATGCCATCTGATAATGATATTTCTTAAATGTTGTTGAAAGGTTTTGGGAAAAATCACAATTTTACAAACTTACTCATATTTTGGTTATTTCGGTAGAAGATTTGGGTTTTCACTAATATACTTGAAAAGCATGCCTATTTTCCGGAACTATGAATGAGCTAAGTATTATATCTCTGAGTTACTTCTTTTATTACTTTTATCATGTTGTTGTGAACTGTTATTAGCTATTGGTGTTGTACTCCGACCTTTGTTCCAGCTCGTCACTACTTTCAACCTAAGATTAGGTTTGTTTCTTATTGAGTACATCGGGTCGGTTGTACTCATACTACACTTCTGCACCTTGCATGCAGATATTAGATGTTGATGTTGTTGTCTATGGTGGGAGCTAGATTTGAAGATGTACCTGCGTTCTGGTCATAGCTGCCTCTTGATCTTGGTAGCTTTAGAATTTTAATCTGTTCATGTATATTTCAAATAGATGATGAATTTTATTTCATACCAGCTTTATAAATTCTAAATCTTAGAAGCTCATAATTTGTCCTACCAGTCCTTGGAAAATGTATAAAGGTTCAGTTTTTTTGTCATTCACTTGTCTCAATAAATCTCATTAAATCTGATATAGTTGTTAATTGGCTTACCAAGCGGGTTGGGCTAGGTGCCATCACTGAATAGTTGGATTTTGGATCATAGCATTGAGTTGGAGTCGGGATTAGTTTTAGTTGATGGGATATGCACAACATTCAGTATGCTTAGATACGAAATATGAAATCTTTGCACTTCTTAATATAGCATGTAAGTGGCCACTAGCCCTTCTCATGATAACCTCTCTCACTATGATATATTTGTGTTTAATTTGCTTCTTTTGCCACTTTATTTTTTCATTTAACTTATATATGTCTCACATAGGTTTGGGTAGTCTATTTTACTGCAGGTTTAATTCGGTTTTGGGTATCCGAAACCCATCAATGCTTAGTCAAAATCTTCCAAAAATGAAGTACCTTACTATATCTGTCGATCTGCCACCCGCAATGGGCGAAAGCTTGATGATGCTATGCCGCGAGAGACAAGTTTCTATCATATTTCATAGAGCCATAGCTCTTGATTATTATTTTGTTGTCCTTTTGAAATGCAATAACATAAGGTGTGCCCTGCTTTGCTTTGCATTAATTATCCTAGATTTAGCTTGGTATATTATCTTTTGATTCTTATTCTTAGTCTTTTCTTTAGTGGATACAAAGGTGAAAGTACGTGTTATCTCAATTGCAGCATCAACTTTTGTGTTAGTTGGGGTTACCAACATGAACATGATTAATCTAATTATGTGTCTTTCTCATTCGAAACAAGCCCAAGAATCTAATTGTACAACTTCGTTCTGCAAATGAATGTACATATATAGTATGAGGTGTATTATGATAATATTAGTCATTTTGATGGTTCTTTTTCCTTGTAAAATATGAAGTTGTCTTTCTCGATATCAGATCTCTTTTGTAAAGGATCTCAGACATACGCCCGTACAAAGCACGGGCACGGGCCACCTACTATTATTAATAAGTAGTACTTTGATTTGTTTAGAAACGAGATTCTTTCGTCTAGAAAGAAAGGACATTATTTCTTATAAAATCTACGTATCTTTATATGATTCAATATGCATTTGACGATTTTTGTTTATGCTGAAAAAGTTCCTTAATAAGTACATATATGTATAATAGTAAGTTATAAGCAAATAAAGTATCCAAACAGGATAAAATTATCCTTATCTTTTCCTAGAAACCTTTTTAGAATACTCTCCCAAAGGTTATGAAGATTCAACGTTATTTGTAAACCCATTGGCTTTTAGTTAAAAAATAAATAAATATTCTAATTATTTTGTCCACCTATGGAATTACACTTGATTTTTGCTATGGTAAAAATCGATCTCAGAATATGGGTGAATTAGGAAGCAACACGTGTTATTCAGTAGTAATTCAACCATATTTATACTGGATACAAACCTGTGGCCGGATAAGATGCTGACACCGGATACGAACCTATGAACGAGTAAGAAGCAATTCAAGATATAACCGTTAGAGAGACGTTATAGAAGACCTCAAGATTCCTCTAGTTTTATTAGTCTTTTTTAGGCTTTATCTCTTTATTATTCGTTATCACCTTTTTTATTACCTTTGATTGTAGCATTAATATTGGTGATTAATGGGGCATAATTGGTAGACCATACACCCCATAGCTCTAGTATAAATAGAGGCTTTCATTCTATTGTAACACAGGAAGAAAGACCGAGAACAATTTAATCTGAAGCAAAACTCTGAAGCTCTTTTATAAAGGTTGTCTTCTTGATCCCGGTGGGAACATTCTAAAGTCGGGGCTTGTTTCTTCAATTATCCTTATTTACTCTGTTTGCACTGTCACATTTTACTTTATCAGATCTATTTAATCCACGTATCTATAAACCACGCTATAAATTCTACTGTATTATTTTTCGGGTAAATAGAACACACAATAAGAAATAATTTATACATTATTTGTCCATGCATAACAAATCTTCAAAACAAATACTAACACTTAATAGTTTAATGGAGATTTACCGTGATAGGTGGACTTTATGTGTGTAATGACTCAACCGGTCATTTTAACTTTTAGAAATCCGTTCCCTAAAATAAAACTCCCCGAACATGCTTTTATTAATTTATAACTCGCGGGGATGGTTGGTTCGGGATTTGGAAGTGTGTGAGTTGAAATCGGAACACTTTGTTCCTTAAGTTAGCTTTAAATGAACAAGTTTAACTTCGATCAACATTTTGAGAAAACAACCCCGGAATCGGGATTTAACGGTTCCAATAGGTTCGTATGATGATTTTGGATTTGGGCGTATATCCGAATCGGGTTTTGGATAACCCCGGAGTGTTTTCATGCTTAATAGTAAAAATCAACTATTTGAAAGTTTAAAATTCTTTAAATTTGGTTTGGAGTAGGATTTTGAGTAATTGAAGTCCGCTTGGAATTCCGAGTTTGGAAATAGTTTCGTATAGTGATTTAAGACTTGCACGCAAAATTTCGTGTCATTCCGAGTAGTTTAGGTATATTTCGGCGCATTGGAAGTAAATTGAAGAACTTAAAATTCTTAAGTTTGAATCAGTTTGGTTTAGGGTATGATTCTTATATTTGATATTGTTTTACGTGTTCCGAGAGTTCGAGTGAGTCAGTTTTATGATTTCAAACTTGTTGGTATGTTCGGGCGGGGTCCCGGGGGCCCCGAGTATCAATCGGACGAGGCTCGGACCAAGTTGGAAGTTGGAAGCCAAAACTTAAGCTCCCAGCTACTGCCAGGATCGCATCTGTGCTTGGCCAGTCGCAGGTGCGACATTCGCAGATGCGACAGAAGCTCGCAGGCACGGCACTCGCAGATGCAAGATTTCTTCGCAGAAGTGGAAAAGGGAAGGGGAGTCCATCGACGCAAATGCGAAATTTTGGCGCATCTGCGATCGCGCATGTGCGAAGCAGTGTGCGCAGATGCGAGTTTGACCAAGGCTAGTGAGACTCGCACCTGTGAGAATTTTTCACAGGTGCGAAAGCCGCACGTGCGGTACACTATCCGCTGGTGCGAAAATCATTGTTGGGCAGAATGGTTAAAAATCGGGGCTCAGACATTTTGAGCCCATTTTTCCTCCATTTTCGGGCGATTTCAGAGCTTTTGAGAGGGGGATTTCAACTAGCAATTGGAAGGTAAGTTAATTCTACACCCCTTGAGTTAAATACATAGATTATGGGTAGATTATAATTAGTAAATCTTAGAAATCAAGGGTTTAGGTGAAAAACCTAGATTTTTATAAAAATGGGATTTTAACCACGAAAATAGTTATGAATTGGGAAGAAATTATATATTCAAGTTCTTGAGATTATGGGTAACGTTTCATCCGAAAATTTTCAGAATCCGAGCACGTGGGCCCAGGGTGAATTTTAGGAATTTTACCATTTTGGATAGGGTAATTTATTTAATATATGAATTTTGAATTATTGAACATATATTAATTATTTTATATAACTTTTGGATAGTTTCTTATTTTTCGGCATCGTAATCGAGAATTATATATGATGCGATAATCGGAAAGTGGACTTTGAGACGAGGTAAGTTTCTTGTCTAATCTTGTAAGGGAAAAATTACCCTATAGGAATTAAATTGAATAATTGTTGCTAATTGCGGAAGCTACGTACACACGATGTGACGAGAATCCGTGAGTAGCTACTATTAATGCTAAAGTCCGGGTAGTTTAGGACTCAAAGCATGAATTACTTGTGTAAATTATATTCTTTGTTTAATTAATATTAATTGATATATATGAATATATTTTGAATTGTTAGATAAAGATATTAAAGGATGGAAATCTCATATGATTGATTTTCTGTTTAAATTAATTAATTGTTAAAAGAAATATTTCTTCTTCCCGAATTTATCTTTAATAAATATACTCTCTTCTTGGAGGTACATAAGAAAATGTCCTCCTTTCTTGTGGAGCAGGCCGAATGCCTCGGCATGATAGATGTATCTATGGATTGTGCCGCACGTCCCTCGGCAGTGTACACGACACTCTAGATCGGGCCGCACGTCCTCGATAGAAATCGTGCTTAATAATAATAATTACACGATACTTTAATAGTTATTTCACCTTGCGAAGCTAATTGATAAATTGGAGAATCCTTGAAAATTAATGAAGTATTATTCCTGCTTGTTAAGGAATTAATTGTTATTCCTGTAAATGAGATTAATTGATAAATTAGAAATTATTTGAATTTAAGGAATTTAATTAATATATTGAGAATTGTTGCATTTGAAGGAATTTGATTATTTCCGCTGATTAGATAAGTTATTATAAATTCTGTAAATCATGTTGATTTAAATATCCTATTTTATTTCAATTATTATTATTGACCCATAGTGAGTGTCAAAGTCGGCCATCTCGTCTCTACCACTTTAAGATTAGTCTTGATACTTACTGTGTACACGTTGTTTACGTACTCATACTACACTTGCTGCACTTTTTGTGCAGGACCTGAGGCAAGTACTAGTGGGGGACCTATCATCTTACACCCACGTTATCCAGGGGCATAGTGGTGAGCTGCACTTTCTGAGCCGTTATGCAGCTAATAGTGTCTCTCCTTGTATTTTTTTTATTTTGCCTATTTTTATTTCAGACAGTATTTGAGGTTTTGTGTAATCTACTAGATGCTCATACACTTGTGACACCGGGTCTTGGCGCACACATTGGAAGAATTTGGTATTTTCTTATTTTCTTGGCTTTAAATTTTGTCAATATATGCTTAATTTATTAAGTTGGCTTGCCTAGATGTAGTGTTGGGCGCCATCACGACCTATAGGTGAAATTGGGTCATGACAATATGGTATCAGAGCACTAGGTTCACGTAGGTCTCACAAGTTATGAGCAGGCCTAATAGAGTCTTGCGGATCGGTACGGAGACGTTTGTACTTAACTTCGAGAGGCTACAGGGTGTTAGGAAACTACCTTTCTTCATATTCCATCGTGCAATTAATGTTGTACTAAATATCCTTCTCTTATTCTCTCAGAGATGGTGAGAACACGCTCTAATGAAGTTCCAGGCCAGGGAAGAGCTACTCCCCCAGTTGCTAGAGGCCAAGGGAGGGCTCCAGCCCGTGGTAAAGGGCGAGGACGTCCCAGGACTATTCTAGTTATGCCGCCAGTGGGTCCAGCAGAGAACCCCATTGTTGAGGAACAGGATGAGGTGCCTGTGGCAGAGACAGCTCCGGTGGATTTCACATCTGCACCGGGATTTCAGGATGTCATGGGTCGTATGCTGTGGTTCATGGACAATATCACTCAGGCCGGTTAATTTCTGGCAGACCCAGCCACATCTCAGGCGCGCGGGGGAGCACAGACCCCTACCGCGTAGGCTCATGGACAGGCAGTTGTTGTATATCAGACCCAGGTATGCACTACCAGTGGGTGGAGCACAGCCAGTGGCAGCAGCTACACCTGAGCCCAGGCCAGCTGTAGCCGCCGATCCTCAGAAATTATTGGACCGATGGACTAGACTACATCCTCCTATCTTCGGAGGTGAGTGATATGAGGATCCACAGGACTTCATTGATCGTTGCACGGACAGACTGCACAATATGAGGATATTGGAATCTCATGGGATTGATTTCGCTACTTTTCAACTAGAGGGCAGAGCTCGTAGATGGTGGCAGTCTTATGTTTTTGGCAGACCAGTAGATTCTCCTCCCATGACTTGGGATAGGTTCACCTGTATCTTCCTGGACAGGTATATTCCACCCTCCTAGAGGGAAGAGTTGTGGTTTAAGTTTGAATAGCTCCAACAGGGTCAGATGTCAGTGACCGATTATGAGGCGAGGTTTTCTGAATTATCTCGCCATGCACTTATGATACTCCCTACTGAGGCGGAGAGAGTGCGGAGGTTTGTAGCCGGTTTACATACTGGCATTCAGGCCACTATGGCTCGAGAGGTTGAGATAGGTACTTCTTATGAGCTTGTTATGGAGATAGCCCAGAGGATTGAGGGTGTGCGTCAGTGGAGCTGAGAGCATATTATGAGAGATAAGCGGTTCAGGTACTCTGGAGAGTTCAGAGGTGCTCCGTCTGGGGGCAGAGGTCAGTTCGTGAGGGGGCAGTCCAGCAGACCCCCATTTCCAACACTACCCCCTCCTCGGGGTACTCCAATGCAACCTTATCTTAGTGCTATAACAGAGAGTTATTACCGCCCACCAGCTATTCAGGGTCCTCCCAGTGGGTATTCAGGTCCCCAGAGCCAGACTCTTAGTCAGCAGCCCATCGCACCGAAGAGTTATTACGAGTGCGGGGATCCTAGTCACATGCAGAGGTTTTGCCCCAGGCTTCAGCGTAGACCAGTACAGCAGGGTCAGCAGCCTATGCTCACCGGACCAGTTGCTCCACCAGTAGTCCGACCACCAAGAGGTGGAGGACAGGTGGGTAGGGGTGGTCCTAGAGGTGGAGGTCAGCCAGGCGGAGGCCAGCCAATTGGCGCTCCAGCTCAGTTCTATGCTTTTCCAGCTAGACCAGATGCAGAGGCCTCAGATGTTGTGATTACAGGTATTATTTCTATTTGCAGCAAAGATGCCTCAGTATTATTTGATCCAGGATCCACGTATTCATATGTGTCATCTCTATTTGCTCCATTCTTAGGTGTTTCTCGTGAGTCCTTGAGTACTCCTGTTTATGTGTCCACTCCTGCAGGTGATTCTGTTATTGTGAACCGGATCTACCGGTCTTGTATTATTACATTCTGTGGTTATGAAACTAGAGCATATCTATTTTTGCTTGAGATGATCAATTTTGAAATTATTCTTGGTATGGACTGGTTATCTCCATATCATGCTATTCTAGATTGTCATGCCAAAACTATTACCTTGGCTATTCCATCTTTGCCTAGGCTGGAGTGGAAGGGTTCGTCAGTTAGTTCATTTAATCGGGTTATTTCTTTTATAAAGGCTCAACACATGGTTGAGAAGGGTTGTTTGGCTTATCTAGCCTATGTTTGGGATACTACTGCAGAGACTCCGGCTATTGATTCAGTGCCAGTAGTTCGGGAGTTCTCCGATGTATTTCCTTCAGATCTTCCAGGTATGCCACTTGATCGTGATATTGATTTTTGTATTGACTTGGCTCAAGATACTCAGCCTATATCTATTCCACCGTATCGCATAGATCTGACATAATTGAAAGAGTTAAAAGAACAGCTTAAAGAGTTACTAGCCAAAGGGTTCGTTAGACCGAGTGTATCGCCTTGGGGTGCACTGGTATTCTTTGTGAAGAAGAAGGATGGCACAATGCGAATGTGTATTAATTATCGCCAATTGAACAAAGTTACTATTAAGAACAAGTACCCGTTGTTGTGTATTGATGACCTATTTGACCAGTTGCAGGGTGCTAGGGTGCTCTCTAAGATCGACTTGAGGTCGGGGTACCATCAGTTGAAGATTCGAGATTCGGATGTTCAAAAAACTGCTTTTCGTACTAGATATGGTCATTATGAGTTTCTAGTAATGTCTTTCGGTTTAACTAATGCCCCGGCGATGTTTATGGATTTGATGAACAAGGTATTCAGGCCATATATTGATTCATTTGTCATTGTCTTCATTGATGACATTTTGATCTACTCGCGCAGTAAGGAGGAACATGAGCAGCATATGAGAGTAGTGCTTCAGACATTGTGGGAACGAAAGCTATATGCTAAGTTCTCTAAATGTGAGTTTTGGCTAGAGTCTGTAGCATTTTGGGGATATATTGTATCGGGAGAAGGTACTAAAGTTGATCCCAAAAAGATTGAGGCAGTTCAGAATTGGCATCATCCCACTTCGGCGATTGAGATCAGGAGTTTTCTGGGTTTAGCAAGTTATTATCGCCAGTTTGTGGAAGGTTTTTCATCTATTGCAACACCTTTGACCAAATTAACCTAGAAGGGTGTTCAGTTCCGATGGTCCGATGATTGTAAGTCAAGCTTTCAGAAGCTCAAGACAGCATTGACTACAGCACCAGTGTTAGTGTTACCTTCTGGTTTGGGAATGTATACAGTGTATTGCGACGCTTCACGCATTGGTTTGGGTTGTGTATTAATGCAGGAAGGGCGAGTTATTGCATATGCTTCACGTCAGTTGAAGCCCCACGAGCAAAATTATCTGGTACATGATTTGGAGTTAGCTGCGATTGTTCACGCCCTTAAGATTTGGAGGCATTATCTTTATGGGGTGTCCTGTGAAGTTTATATTGATCATCACAGTTTGCAGCATTTGTTCAAGCAGAAGGACCTAAATTTGAGGTAGTGCAGAAGGCTGGAATTACTAAAAGATTATGATATTACTATCCTATATCATCCAGGTAAACCAAATGTAGTTGCAGATGCCTTGAGTAGAAAGGCGGAGAGTATGGGTAGTTTGGCTTTCATTTCAGCAGAAGAGAGGACATTAGCTTTGGATATCTAGTCCTTGGCCAACAGACTTGTGCGGCTAGATATTTCAGAGCCCAACCGAGTTCTTGCATATGTCATAGCTCAATCTTCACTATTTGAGCAGATTAAGGGTCGCCAGTATGATGACCCACACTTAATGGTTCTTCGAAAAACGGTACTATGAGGTGGTGCCAAGGAAGTTACTATTGGTGCGGATGGTGTTCTGCGACTCCTGGATCGTCTGTGTGTTCCTAACGTGGATGAACTGAGGAAAAAGATCCTGGAGGAGGCACACAGTTCTCAGTATTCTATTCATCCAGGTGCTACGAAGATGTATCGTGACTTGAGGCAGCATTATTGGTGGCGATGAATGAAAAAGGACATAGTTGAGTATGTAGCTAGGTGTCTAAATTGCCAGCAAGTTAAATATGAGCACCAGAGGCTAGGTGGCCTACTTCAGCAGATGACCATACCAGAGTGGAAATGGGAATGAATTACTATGGACTTTGTAGTTGGGTTGTCGCGTACCTTGAGGAAGTTTGATGTAGTTTGGGTGATTGTTGACAGGTTGACCAAGTTGGCACATTTTATTCCTGTTGTGACTACGTATACTTCATAGAGGTTGGCCCAGATTTATATTCAGGAGATAGTTCGGTTGCACGGTGCGCCAATTTCCATTATATCAGATAGAGGCCCTCAGTTTACTTCACATTTCTAGAGAGCAGTACAAAGTGGATTAGGGACTCGTGTAGAGCTCAGCACAACCTTTCATCCGCAGACCGATGGGCAGTCAGAGCGAATAGTTTAGATTTTGGAGGATATGCTCAGGGAATGTGTGATTGACTTTGGAGGTCAGTGGGATCGTTTCCTTCCTTTACCCGAGTTTGCTTATAATAACAGTTACCAATCCAGCATCGAGATGGCTCCATTTGAGGCTTTATATGGACGTCGATGTCGTTCACCTATCGGATGGTTTGAGCCCAGTGAGGCTATGTTATATGGTACTGATTTGGTAAAGGATGACTTGGAAAAGGTAAAGTTGATTCAGGAACGACTTCATACAGTACAGTCCAGACAGAAGAGTTACGCGAATCAGAAAGCGCGTGATTTATCATTTATGGTAGGTGAAAAAGTTCTCTTGAAGGTTTCGCCGATGAAGGGAATTATGAGATTCGAGAAGAAGGGGAAGTTGAGCCCAAGGTTTATAGGCCCATTTGAGGTGTTGAGACGAGTTAGGGAGGTTGCTTATGAGCTTGCATTGCCTCCCAGTCTACCGGGAGTTCATCCGGTTTTCCATGTATCTATGCTTCGGAAGTATCATGCTGACTTATCACATGTGTTGGACTTCAGCACAGTTCAGCTAGATAAGAGTTTGGGCTATGAATATTTCCCATTGTTGATAAACAAGTTCGCCAGTTGAGGTCCAATAGGATTTCTACAGTAAAGGTCCAGTAGAAGGGCCAACCAGTTAAGGAAGGGACTTGGGAGGCCGAGGAGGACATGCGAAGCAAATATCCACACTTATTTAGCACTCCAGGTATTATTCTAAACCCGTTCGAGGACGAACGTTTGTTTAAGAGGTGGAGAATGTAATGACCCAACCGGTCATTTTAACTTTTAGAAACCCGTTCCCTAAAATAAAACTGCCCGAACATGCTTTTATTAATTTATGACTCGCGGGGATGGTTGGTTCGGGATTTGGAAGTGTGTGAGTTGAAATTGGAACACTTGGTTCCTTAAGTTAGCTTTAAATGGACAAGTTTGACTTCGGTCAACATTTTGAGAAAAAGACCCTAGAATCGGGATTTGATGGTTCCAATAGGTTCGTATGAAGATTTTGGATTTGGGCGTATGTCCGAATCGGGTTTTGGATAACCCGGGAGCGTTTTGACGCTTAATAGTAAAAATCAACTATTTGAAGGTTTAAAATTCTTTAAATTTGGTTTGGAGTAGGATTTTGAGTAATTAAAGTCCGTTTGGAATTCTGAGTTTGGGAATAGTTTCGTATAGTGATTTAAGACTTGCACGCAAAATTTCGTGTCATTCCGAGTAGTTTAAATATATTTCGGCGCATTGGAAGTAATTTGAAGAACTTGAAATTCTTAAGTTTCAATCAATTTGGTTTAGGGTATGATTCTTATATTTGATGTTGTTTTACGCATTCCGAGAGTTCGAGCGAGTCCGTTTTATGATTTAAAACTTATTGGTATGTTCCGCCGAGTCCTGGGGGCCCCGAGTGTCAATCGGACGAGGCTCGGACCAAGTTGGAAGTTGGGAGCCAAAACTGAAGCTCCCTTCTACTGTCACAATCGCACCTGCTCTTGGCCAGTCACAGGTGCGACATTCGCAGATGCGATAGAAGCTCGCAGGCACGGCACTCGCAGAAGCGAGATTTCTTCACAGAAGCTGAAAAGGGAAAGGGAGGCAATCGCCGCAGATGCTGAATTTTGGCGCACCTGCGATCGCGCATGTGCGAAGCAGTGTGCGCAGATGCGAGTTTGGCCAAGGCTAGTAAGACTCGCACCTGCAAGGATTTTCTGCAGGTGCGAAAGCCGCAAGTGCGGTACACTGTCCGTAGGTGCGAAAATCATTGTTGGGCAGAATGGTTAAAAATCGGGGCTCACACATTTTGAGCCCATTTTTCCTTCATTTCCAGGCGATTTCAGAGCTTTTGAGAGGGGGATTTCAACTAGCAATTGGAAGGTAAGATAATTCTACACCCCTTGAATTAAATACATAGATTATAGGTAGATTATAACTAGTAAATCTTAGAAATCAAGGGTTTAGGTGAAAAACCTAGATTTTTATAAAAATGAGATTTTAACCACGAAAATAGTTATAGAATTGGGTAGAAATTATATATTCAAGTTCTTGAGATTAAGGGTAATGTTTTTATCCAAAAATTCCAGAATCCGAGCACGTAGGCCCTAGGTGAATTTTAGGAATTTTACCATTTTGGATAGAGTAATTTATTTAATAGATGAATTTAGAATTATTGAACATATATTAATTATTTTATATAACTTTTGGATAGTTTCGGATTTTTCGGCATTGAATCGAGAATTTTACGCGACACGATAATCAGAAAGTGGACTTTGAGATGAAGTAAGTCTCTTGTCTAATCTTGTGAGGGGAAAATTACCCCATAGGAATTAAATTGAATAACTGTTGCTAATTGCGGGAGCTACGTGCGCACGAGGTGACGAGAGTCCGTGCATAACTACTATTAATGCTAAAGTCAGGGTAGTTTAGGACTCAAAGCATGAATTACTTGTGTAAATTATATTCTTTGTTTATTTAATATTAATTGACATATATGAATATATTGTGAATTGTTAGCTAAGATATTAAAGGCTGGAAATCTCATATGATTGATTTTCTGTTTAAATTAATTAATTGTTAAAAGAAATGGTTCTTCCTCCACAATTTATCTTTAATAAATATACTCTCTTCCTGGAGGTACATAAGAAAATATCCTCATTTCTTGTGGAGCGGGTCGAACGCCTCGGCAGGAAAGATGCATCTATGAATCGTGTCGCACATCCCTCGGCAGTGTACACGACACTCTGGATCGGGTCGTACGTCCTCGGCAGAAATCGTGCTTAATAATAATAATTACACGATACTTTATTAGTTATTTCAGCTTGCGAAACTAATTGATAAATTGGAGATTCCTTGAAATTTAATGAAGTAGTATTCCTGCTTGTTAAGGAATTAATTGTTATTCCTGTTAATGAAATTAATTGATAAATTGGAAATTATTTGAATTTAAGGATTTTAATTAATATATTGAGAATTGTTGCATTTGAAGGAATTTGATTATTTTCGATGATTAGATAAGATATTATAAATTATGTAAATCATGCTGATTTAAATATCCGAATTGTATTTCTATTATTATTATTATTGACTCATAGTGAGTGTCAAAGTTGACCATCTCATCTCTACCACTTCGAGATTAGGCTTGATACTTACTGGGTACATGTTATTTACGTACTCATACTATACTTGCTGCACTTTTTGTGCGGGACCTGTGGCAAGTACTAGTGGGGGACCTATCGTCTTACACCCACGTTATCCAGGGACATAGTGGTGAGCTGCACTTTCTGAGCCGTTCTGCAGCTACTAGTGTGATGACCCAAAATGTCATCTTTAAATTTAATAAGTAATTTTGTGTTCTAAGACCTCGAAAAGCACCATTTATCATTCCTCGACTTGCGTGCACAGTCCGTACAATTTTCCGAAAAGTGTTATGTGAAAATGGATTAAAATGTAAAATAGAGCTTTAAAAACTCAACTGAATTAACTTTAGTCAATATTTTGAGTAAACGGACCCAGATCAGTGTTTTGACAATTTCGGTAGGTCCGTATCGTGATTTGGGACTTGGGCGTATGTCCGGAATCGAATTCTGAGGTCCCTAGCTCGAGATATGGAATTTTGAAGAAAGCTTAATGATTTTTAAGAAATTACTGATATTGGATTTATTGACCTCGGGTCCCTATTTTGGTTTCGGAGCCCGGTGTAGGTCCACTATAATATTTATGACTTGTCTGCCGAATTTGGTGAGAATCGGAGTTGATTTGACGTGATTCAGACGTCCGGTTATAAAAATATAAGTTTTAAAGTTTTCTTGAAAACTTCAAATCGTAGTTCTAGGTGTTATTTTGGTGATTTGATCGCGCGAGCAAGTTCATATGATGTTTTAGAACTTGTGTGCATGTTTGGTTTGGAGCCTCGAGGGCTCGGGTGAATTTCGGATAGGCTACGGGATGATTTCGGACTTCGAAAATCTGGTTTTCTGCAGACTTCAGGCTTCTGGTGTGTTCTTCTTCGCGTTCGCGACATAGCGACTGCGTTCGCGAAGGCTTGAGGTTCAAAGCTTCGCCTTCGCGATAGAAGCCTCGCGTTCGCGAAGGGAAAGAGACTGGCCAGGAAATATTAGCCTTCGCGTTCGCGAAGGCCAAGCCAGGCAAGCATCACGTTTGCGAGGTAGCCCTCGTGTTCGCGAAGAGTAAAAATTGGACAGCACAAAGTTTTGCTTCGCGTTCGCAAGAGTACTTCGCGAACGCGAAGGGTAAAAATCGCAGTAACAGAACTTAAGTTTTGGAAATGAGGTTTCGACCCATTTTCAACTCCTTCCCATTTTTGAGCTCGGGTAAGGCGATTGTTTGGGCGATTTTTACGGGAAAACATTGGGGTAAGTGTTCCTTATCCTATATTGATTATATTTCATGATTCCATGCTCGTTTATATCATGAATCCGTGAATTTATGGAAGAAAAATCAGATTTTTCTAAAATCTTCCAAAAACGATAAATTTAGATTTGAAGGTCCATTTGATATCGGAATTGGACAAATTTTGTATGGTTGAACTTGTATCAGAATGGGTGTTCGGATTTCGTGAGTTTTTCCGAGATTTGTTACGTGGGTCCCACTGTCGAATATTTTAATGAATTTCAGATTTTATCCGAAAAATGTGTAAATTCATATGAAATTAATTCCTATGATTAGTATTGAATATATTAAATTGTTTATGAATAGATTTGAAGCTTTCAGAGGCAAATTTAAAAGGAAAGGTTGTGGTTGAGTAATGGATTGGAATTTGCAAAGCGAGATAAGTGTAAGGGTTAACCTTGACTTGAGGGAATAGAACCCTAAAATTATTTGTTATGTGAATTGCATGTGAACGATGTATAGGCGAGGTGATGAGTATCTATACATCGTCGAATTAATTGTTTGCCTGCTTACTTGAAAAATTATAAATTATTTTTAATCATAAATTAATTATTATAATAATTGTTTCTCTCTTATTCTTTGTCAAATATAAATTCTTGAATTCTTGCATTAATTGTTACATGCTATTTGAATTATGTGTTTCAATTGTTATTTGATATTTAGCATATTAAATATTAAACTGCCTATTTTCTCCCTGATTTCTATAATAATTTGCTATTTGCGATTGTTTGTTTCATAATTAAATCATAATTGTTGTATACTTATTGTTTTTATAATTTTATATTAATTGTTGCATTTATTGGGGAAATTTCTTCTATAAGAATTTATTGAAATGGATATACTGGACGACCGGGTTGCACGCCGCAACAGACTTATTAAAAAGTTAATATTGGAGGATCGGGTTGCACGCCGTAACAGACTTATTAAAAGTCAATATTGGGGGATCGGATTGCACGTCGCAATAGACTTATTGAAAAATCAATATTGGGGGATCGGATTGCACGCCGCAACAAACTTATTTAAAAGTCTATATATATACTTGATTGAAATAAATATATGATAGACTTGATTAAAATGAATATACTGGAGGAGCGGGTTGCACGCCGCAACAGAACCGAATGTGAATATGTTGTGAGAGCGGGTTGCACGCTGCAACAGAACCGAATGTGAATATATTGAGAAAGCGGGTTGCACGCTGCAACAGAATTGAATGTGAATATATTGTGAGAGCGGGTTGCACACTGCAATAGAATTGATGAAAATGATAATTGGTTATGACTGCTGAGTTGGCTTCAATTATTATAAATGAGTTACCTGATTTATTTCTATTATTTGTTGTTGTTATTAATATTGCGTACAGGTTAATATTGGGGTAGTTCAGCCAGTTATTGCGGCACAGATCGGTGATAGTCCTGCCATGTCTTTTGAGGCCTTATTGAGACTGGATAAGTTTACCAAGCTCTTTCCAGTTCACTTCAGTGGTACACCTTCTGAGGACCTACAGGATTATCTTGAACGCTGCCATGAGGTGCTGCGGAACATGGGTATAGTTGAGACCAATGGGGTTGATTTGCTGTATTTCAGATGACGGGTTCCGCCAAGAGGTGGTGGAGAGATTACACATTGACCCGACCAGTCGGATCGCCTACAATTACATGGGAGAAGTTCTCTCAACTATTTCTGGAAATATTCCTCCCTATCACACTGAGAGAGGAATTCGGCAAGCAATTTGAGCATCTACAGCAGGGCAGTATGACTGTTACTCAGTATGAGTCCCGTTTTGTGTATTTGGCCATTCATGCTCTCCTTTTACTACCTACGGAGGGAGAGAGAGTGAGGAAGTTTATTGAGGGACTCACTCACCCTATCAGACTTCAGATGGCCAAGGAGACCGAAGTGAGATTTCCTTTCAGGAGGCTGCTAATGTCGCAAGGAGGACCGAGATGGTTCATACACAGGAGAGAGGGAAGAGGTCCAATAAGAGGCCTCGTCAGTTTGGTGGTTTCAGTGGAGCCTCGTCTGGAGGCAGAGGTAATTTTGGTAGGGTTCATCCTCCCAGACCATTTCAATCAGCACTTCATGTATCTCCCGGTGCTTCAGGGAGTCACGGTCCTATTATGACTTACTCTGGGTAGCCGGCATTCAGTGCACATTTAGCTCCTATCAGTGCACCACCACTCCAGAGTTACTATAGCGGTTATCCGGCCCATTTGGGTCAGCTTCAGCTTCAGCAACCACGGCATCAGGATAGGTGTTATGGGTGTGGGAACATTGGTCACATCAGGAGGTATTGCCCTAGATTGGTGAGTAACAGATCTCGGCAAGATTCTCGTGCCATCATACCGGCACCGGTTGCTTCACTGCCTGCTTAGCCAGCTAGAGGTAGGGGTCAGGTAGCTAGAGGTGGAGGTCAGACTATTAGAGGTGGAGGTTAGGCCATTGGAGGTGGAGGTCAGACTGTTAGAGGTGGAGGCCAGCCAGTCAGAGGCCGTCCCAGGGACGCAGTTCAGAGTGGTGGAGCCCACCCCCGATTTTATGCTTTTCCAGCTAGGCCTGAGGCTGAGTCATCTGATGCTGTGATCACAGGTATTATTCCAGTTTGCCATAGAGATGCTTCAGTTCTAATTGATCCAAGATCTTCTTATTCCTATGTGTCCTCCTATTTTGCTTCATATTTGGTTGTGCCTTGTGATTCTATGAGTGCTTCTGTGTGTGTATCCACACCGATAGGAGACTCTGTTATGGTAGATCATGTCTATCATTTGTGTGTGGTTACTATTGGTAATCTTGAGACTAGTGTGGATCTTCTACTTCTTGATATGGTGGATTTTGATGTCATCTTGGGTATGGATTGGCTGTCCCCTTATCATGCTATATTGGATTGTTATGCCAAGACAGTGACCCTAGCTATGTCGTGGTTACCTCAGTTAGAGTGGAAAGGAACTCCTGGTCATTCTTCCAGTAGGGTTATTTCTTATATGAAAGCTCGGCGTATGGTAGAGAAAGGGTGTCTAGCCTATTTGGCCTATATTCGCGATCCCAGTATGGATGTCCCTTCTATGGACTCCGTACCAGTTGTTCGTGAATTTTCAGAAGTATTTCATGCAGATCTGCCGGGGATGCCACCCGACAGAGATATTGATTTCTTTATTGATTTGGCTCCGGGCACTCAGCCCATTTCTATTCCACCATACCATATGGCCCCGCCAGAGTTGAAAGAATTGAAAGAGTAGTTACAAGACTTGCTTGATCAGGGATTCATTAGACCCAGTGTCTCACCCTAGGGTGCACCAGTATTATTTGTAAAGAAGAAAGATGGCTCTATGCGGATGTATATAGACTATCGGCAGTTGAACAAGGCCACTATCAAAAACAAATATTTGCTGCCAAAAATTGATGACTTATTTGATCAGCTTTAGGGTGCCAAGGTACTTTTGAAGATTGATTTGAGATTTTTTTACCATTAGTTGAAGATTAGGGCACCTGATGTCCCTAAGACAGCTTTTTGGACTCGGTATGGGCATTACGAGTTCCTAGTGATGTCATTTGGGTTGATAAATGCTCCAGCAGCATTTATGAATTTGATGAATCGCGTGTTAAAGCCTTATTTGGATTCTTTTTTGGTTGTATTCATTGATGATATCTTGATTTACTCCAGCAGTCGAGAGGAGCATGAGCAACATCTTTGAAGTGTGCTTCACACTTTGAAGAATAATTAGTTATATGCCAAGTTTTCAAAATGTGAGTTTTGGTTAAGCTCAGTTGCCTTTTTGGGGCATGCTATATCGGCAGAAGGCATAAATGTGGATCCTAAGAAGATCAAGGTTGTTCAAAATTGGCCTAGACCTACTTCAGCTATAGAAATCCGGAGTTTCCTGGGTTTAGCAGGTTATTATCGTCGGTTCATGGAAGGTTTTTCATCTATAGCTAGCCCATTGACCAGATTGACCCAGAAAGTTATCCCATTCAAATGGTCAGACGAGTGTGAGATGAGTTTTCAGAAGCTCAAGACCGCTTTGACTATGGCGCCAGTATTGGTATTACTCACAGGTTCAGGATCGTATACGGTATATTGTGACGCATCTCACATTGGGATTGGTGCAGAATTAATGCAAGATGGCAAGGTAATTGCATATGCGTCACGGCAGTTGAAAGTTCATGAGATGAATTATCCTGTTCATGACTTAGAATTGGTAGCCATTGTCCATGCGCTGAAGATTTGGAGGCATTACCTCTACGGTGTCTCGTGTGAGGTATTTACTGATCATCGTAGCCTCCAGTATCTGTTCAAACAAAAGGATCTTAATTTGAGGAAGAGAAGATGGATGGAGTTGTTGAAAGACTATGATATCACCATTTTGTATCACCCCTAAAAGGCCAATGTGGTGGTCGATGCCTTGAGTAGAAAGGCTGTGAGTATGGGCAGTCTTGCGTATATTCTGGTTGGTGAGAGGCCATTAGGTGCATATGTTCAGACTTTGGCTAATCAGTTCGTGGGGTTAGATGTTTCAGAACCCAGTCGGGTTCTAGCTTCCACAATCGCTCGGTCTTCTTTATATGAGCGCATCAGAAAGAGGCAGTATGATGATCCTCACTTACTTGTCCTTAAGGACACGGTGTGGCACGGTGATGCCAAACAGGTTGTTGTGGGGGAAGATGGGGTTCTGCGAATGCAGGGTCGTATTTGTGTGCCTAATGTGGATGGACTTCGTGAATTAATTCTTGAAGAAGCATATAGTTCCAGGTATTCTATTCATCCAGGTACCGCCAAGATGTATCAAGATTTGCGGCAATATTATTGGTGGAGGAGAATGAAAAAGGATATAGTTGCATATGTAGCTCGGTATCTGAATTGTCAGCAAGTTAAGTACGAGCATCAGAAACATGGTGGTTTGCTTCAGAAGTTAGAAATTCCTGAGTGGAAGTGGGAGCGTATCACTATGGATTTTGTTGTTGGGCTCCCACGGACTCAGAGAAAATTTGATGTAGTTTAGGTCATTGTGGACAGATTGACCAAGTTAGCACATTTCATTCCAGTGGCAGTTACCTATTCTTCAGAGAGGTTAGCTGAAATTTACATTCGTGAGATTGTCCGCCTTCACGGTGTGCCCGTGTCTATTATTTCAGATCGAGGTACGCAGTTTACCTCACATTTCTAGAGGGTTGTACAGCGTGAGTTAGGCACGCGGGTGGAGTTGAGTACAGCATTTCATCCACAGACAGACGGACAATCAGATCACGCTATTTAGATAATGGAAGATATGCTCTGCGCTTGTGTTATAGACTTTGGAGGTTCTTGGGATCATTTATTGCCACTTGCGGAGTTTGCTTATAATAATATCTACCAGTCGAGCATTCAGATGGCTCCATATGAGGCATTATACGGAAGGCGATGTTGATCGCCAGTTGGTTGGTTTGAACCGGGAGAGGCTCGGTTGTTGGGTACCGATTTCGTACAGGATGCCTTGGATAAGGTTAAGATTATTCAGGATCGACTTCGCACAACTTAGTCTAGGCAAAAGTGTTATCCCGACCGTAATGTTCGTAATATTGCATTCATGGTTGGAGAACGAATATTGCTCCGGGTTTCACCTATGAAAGGTGTAATGAGGTTCGGAAAGAAGGGCAAGTTGAGCCCTAGGTATATCGGACCCTTTAAAATACTTGAAAGGGTGGGTGAAGTAGCCTACAGGCTTGCATTACCACCTAGTTTATCAGCGGTTCATCCGGTGTTCCATGTGTCTATACTTCGGAAATATCATGGTGATCCGTCTCATGTGTTAGATTTTAGCTCAGTCCAATTGGACAAAGATTTGACGTACAAGGAGGATCCGGTGGCGATTTTAGCCCGGAAGGTCCGACAGTTGAGGTCTAAGAGTTATCCATCAGTTCGGGTGCAATGGAGAGGTCAGCCGGTAGAGGCATCCACCTGGGAGTCCAAGTCGGACATGCAGATTAAATATCCACACTTATTCACTAGCTCAGGTACTTTTTCTAACTCCGTTCGAGGACGAACGTTTGTTTTAGAGGTGGAGAATGTGATGACCTAAAATGTCATCTTTAAATTTAATAAGTAATTTTGTGTTCTAAGACCTCGAAAAGTACCATTTATCATTCCTCGACTTGCGTGCGCAGTCCGTAAAATTTTTCGAAAAGTTTTATGTGAAAAATGGATTAAAATGTGAAATAGAGTTTTAGAAACTCAATTGAGTTGACTTTAGTCTACATTTTGAGCAAACAGACCCGGATCAGTATTTTGACAATTCAGGTAGGTCCGTATCGTGATTTGAGACTTAGGCGTATGCCCAGAATCGAATTCTGAGGTCCCTAGCTCGAGATATGGAATTTTGAAGAAAGATTAAAAGCTTGAAAGCTTAATAATTTTTAAGAAATTACTAATATTGGATTTACTGACCTCGGGTCTCTATTTTGGTTCCGGAGCCCGGTGTAGGTCCACTATAATATTTATGACTTGTCTGCCGAATTTGATGAGAATCGGAGTTGATTTGATGTGATTCGGACGTCCGGTTGTAAAAATATAAGTTTTAAAGTTTTTTTGAAAACTTCCTTTGATTTGGTGTCCGAATCGTAGTTCTAGGTGTTATTTTGGCGATTTGATCGCGCGAGCAAGTTCGTATGATGTTTTAGAACTTGTGTTCATGTTTGGTTTGGAGCCCCGAGGGCTCGGGTGAGTTTCGGATAGGCTACGAGATGATTTCGGACTTAGGAAATTTGGTTTTCTGTAGACTTCAGGTTTCTGGTGTGTTCTTCTTCTCGTTCGCGAAGGTACTCTCGTGAATGCGAAGAGCAAATTGGGGCTGGCACATTTTGTGCTTCGCGTTCGCGACATAGCGACCGCTTTCATGAAGGCTTGAGGTTCAAAGCTTCCCCTTCGCGATATAATCCTCGCGTTATCGAAGGGAAAGAGACTGGCCAGGAAAAATTAGCCTTCGCATTCGCGAAGGCCAAGCCAGGCAAGCATTGCGTTCGCGAAAGGAAAGAGACTGGCCAGGAAAAATTAGCCTTCGCGTTCGCGAAGGGTATCTCGCGTTCGCGAAGGCTAAGCCAGGCAAGCATCGCGTTCGCGAGGTAGCCCTCGCGTTCGCGAAGAGTAAAATTGGACAGCACAAAGTTGTGCTTCGCGTTCGCGAGAGTACCTTCTCGAACGCGAAGGGTAAAAATCCCAGAAACAGAACTTAAGTTCTGGAAATGGGGTTTCGACCCATTTTCAACTCCTTCCCATTTTTGAGCTCAGGTAAGGCGAGTTTTGGGCGATTTTCACGAGAAAATATTGGGCTAAGTGTTCCTTATCCTATATTGATTATATTGCATGATTCCATACTCGGTTATATCATGAATCCGTGAATTTATGGAAGAAAAATCAAATTTTTCTAAAATCTTCCAAAAACGAAAAATTAAGATTTGAAGGTCAATTTGATATCGGAATTTGACAAATTTTATATGGTTGAACTCGTATCGGAACGAGAGTTTGGATTTCGCGAGTTTTTTCGGGATTTGAGACGTGGGTCCCACTGTCGAATATTTTAATGAATTTTGGATTTTATCCGGAAAATGTGTAAATTCATATGGAATTAATTCCTATGATTAGTATTGAATATTGAATTGTTTGTGAATAGATTTGAAGCTTTCGGAGGCAAATTTAAAAGGAAAAGTTGTGGTTAAGTAATTGATTGGAATTTGCAAAGCGAGGTAAGTGTTGGGGTTAACCTTAACTTGACGGAATAGAACCCTTAAATTATTTGTTATGTGAATTGCATGTGAACGACGTATAGGCAAGGTGACGAGTGTCTATACGTCGTCGAATTAATTGTTTGCCTGCTTACTTGAAAAATCATAAATTATTTTTAATCATAAATTAATTATTATAATAATAATTATTTCTCTCTTATTCTTTGTCAAATATTAATTCTTGAATTCCTGCATTAATTGTTACATGCTATTTGAATTATGTGTTTTAATTGTTATTTGACATTTAGCATATTAAATATTAAACTGCCTATTTTCTCCCTGATTTCTATAATAATTTGTTATTTGTCATTGTTTGTTTCATAATTAAATCATAATTGTTGTATGCTTGTTGTCTTATAATTTTATATTAATTGTTGCATTTATTGGGGAAATTTCTTCTGTAAGAATTGATTGAAATGAAAATATTGGAGGATCGGGTTGCACGCCGCAACAGACTTATTAAAAGTCAATATTGGGGGATCGGATTGCACGTCGCAATAGACTTATTGAAAAGTCAATATTGGGGGATCGGATTGCACGCCGCAATAGATTTATTGAAAAGTCAATATTGGGGGATCGGATTGCACGCCGCAACAGACTTATTTAAAAGTCTATATATATACTTGATTGAAATAAATACATGACAAACTTGATTAAAAGGATAATATTGGGAGAGCGGGTTGCACGTTGCAACAGAATTGAATGTGAATATATTGTGAGAGCGGGTTGCACGCTGCAACAGAATTGGTTGAAACAAATATGGATTATGACTGCTGGGTTGGTTTCAATTATTATAAATGAGTTACCTGATTTATTTCTATTATTTGTTGTTGTTATTAATATTGCGTACATGTTAATGTAAGTGAACCGCCTTAGCCTCGTCACTACTTCGTCGAGGTTAGGCTCAGCACTTACCAGTACATGGGGTCGGTTGTACTGATACTACACTCTGCACTTCTTGTGGAGATTTTGGAGTTGGTCCCAGCAGCGTACCATAGACTTGCTCGGATTTCAGCTAGCAGAGGAGACTTGAGGTATAACTGCATGGCGTCCGCAGTTCTAAAGTCCCCGTCTATTGTACTTTAGCTGTGTGTTTATTTCCAGACAGCTTTATTTTATTCAGACCTTTATTTGTATTTATTCTAGAAGCTCGTGCACTTGTGACACCAATTCTGGGATGGTATTTAGACACCGTTATTTTTATGAATTATTTCAAAACTACTTCCGAATTTGCTTCCGTGTTATTAATAAATTTTAAATTGTTTTAAAAATAGATAATATTATTCTAACGTTGGCTTACCTAGCAAGTGAAATATTAGGCGTCATCACGGTCCGAAGGTGGGAATTTCGGGCCATGACAACTAGTGTCTCTCCTTGTATTTTTTTCATTCTGTCTATTTTTATTTCAGACAGTATTTGAGGTTTTGTATAATCTACTAGATGCTCATACACTTGTGACACCAGGTCTTGGCACACATATTGGTAGAATTTGATGTTTTATTATTTTCTTGATTTTAAATTTTGTCAATATATGCTTAATTTATTAAGTTGGCTTGCCTAACTGTAGTGTTGGGCGCCATCACGACTTATAGGTGAAATTGGGTCGTGACAATGTGTCCAATTATATAAGAAAAATGATTGATTAAGTCTTTAAGAGTGCTCCTCTTCCTCAAATTTCTAATATTTTGTTTCAGCTTCAATTGTCTTAGGAATATATGGAGAACCGGATACTTGAAGATTTGAAAAAGTACATCCTCATATTAGAAATGACTATGAATTGATTATCTATTGTAGTTATGAGGATATATGTATGCTTAAGATAAGAGACGTATTAGATTTGACGAAATTGTTTTGACCGGTCGAATCACCAAGATTTGAAATTTGACAAACTTGTGAATAATTCTTTAGCAATGAAATGACCCTCTTCACTTCTAATATAGGCTTAAACGTACAACACCTGTCCACATTAAATTCCAACCGTCTAGATTTTATTCTGGATTTGGCTCTTCTCCGTTACATCTTTTCTCCATTTCCTGAAATATGAGTGATACTTGTCCTATTTTGTTATAAAATATAACTCAAAGTAACAATATGGAACAAGGAAAAATAAGCTAAGAGATGTATAAAGAAAGAGAGAAGGGATTCAATTGTGTGTATTTCCTTTTTTGTAACTTTTTTCCGTCTATATATACAATTATCTTATTATAATAAGAGTACGTACTCTTTTTATTTTTTGATAGTAGATGCCCATAAAAATTGAGAGTGAGTACAGATTATTAATTAAAGATACTAGCTGAACTGATTTCCCAAGGAAAGAGGTAGATCACATCTTGGCCAAATGTAGAGAAAAAGAGTGGAGATGTGCCATTAAACTGTCTACACGACTAAATAATAAATTGATCTACAAGAACTCCTGTAACACTAGTGTTATTGTATATTTCTTTTTGACGATTTGTTGATTATAAAGGGATATACAAATTTAAGTATAAAAAATATATATTGTAACCAGGGGCGGAGCTACGGTATTATTTGCGGGTTCAGCCGAACCCACTAGTTTATATTCAAACCCTGTATTTATATTAATACATTCAATGAATATATACAAATTATTAATTTAGAACCCATGTCACGACCCCAAATTCCCTCCGTAGGATGTCGTGATGGCACCTAATCTCTAAAACTAGGTAAGCCTAACAATGCGAAATAATAATAAATATCTGAAATAAATAAACTACAATTCAAATAATTTCAACTCCCAAAACCCGGTAGAAATAAATCATAAGCTTCTAAGAATTTATTCTCAATGTCTTTATATATCAAGGTCTAAATAAAATATAAGGAAGCAACATAAAATGATAGAAGGGGGCTACGAAGTCTGTGGACGTTGGCAGATATACCTCGAAGTCTCCGTACGCAGGTAACTCATTGACGTCTAGGCTGGTAAGATGTACCTGGATCTGCACAAAAAGATGTGCAGAAGTATAGTATGAGTACACCACAGCGGTACCCAGTAAGTGCCAAGCCTAACCTCGGTAGAGTAGTGACGAGGTCAGGTGAGGCCCTACTGGAATATAATAATAAAATGGTAAAATGTTTAACAATATAGTAAAATAATATAACACTGGAAATGAATCAAATAGTATGCCATATTTAATGACATCAAATAATTGCAAATAATATATCGCGGAATCAAAACAGAATTTCCTTCAACTTTATGAAAATTACAAAAATTAATCGAAGGCAACTATGGCCATAAATCAATATTAACAAGGGCAATACCGAGGTACCGCCTCGTAGTCCCAAATTATAAATAATTTCACAATAGCTCATTCTCTTATATCACCGCGGGAGCCTTCACAATTTATTTAAAGAAAATATTTTTTTTTTTTGAAATAGCATCCCGCGTTTTAGCCACCCTTATCACACCGCATGACTTCTAGTAGTCACCCCTACTAGCCACGCGTATCAAGCCACCCTTATCTCACCGCATGCGTTTTAACACCCAGACCTTATACCACCGCATGCGTATCAATATCACAATATATCACAATTTGTACCTCAAGTGCCCAATATTTCAATTTTCCACGAAAACAAATCTCACGAAAATATTCAAGAATAAATAATTCAGGAAAATAATATTCCAAATTTTTAATATGTTGCTTCAATATCAAAATTAAAAATGTCAAATACTTTATATTAATAATATTTAATTTAAAGAAAATCAACCTTCAAAAAATGCACAGTATGAAAGAAACCAAGTTTCAATTAAACAGGTAAAATAATTAGCAGCAAAAAGGCAAACAAATTTAAAATATATATATCACAGATCAATGATGAAGAATATAATAAGATAAAATAATTTAATAAATGCGCAACAATGATCTACACAATTTAAAAATATAATCTTTCATAATTAGCCCGTGTACATACTCGTCACCTCGTGTACACGACTTCAACACATTTCAATAATCACATTAATATCAATTCTAGGGAAAAAATTTCCCACACAAGGTTAGACAAGTCACTTACCTCGACTTGCTCCAATTTAACCAAGTATTATGCTTTTTCCTCGATTTTTCGACTCCGACTGGCTCGTATCTAGTCATAATTAATTCGATACAGTCAACAAAAATTATAGTAATCAATTTCATAAGAAAATATTACATTTTCATTAAAATCCGAAATTAGCTCAAAATTTGCCCGTGGGGCCCACATATCGGAAACCGGCGAAACTTACAAAATCCGATAACCCATTCAATTACGAGTCCACCCATACCAATTTTACCAAAATCCGATAACAACTCGACCTCCAAATCTTAAATTTTCATTTTCAGAAGATTTTGCAAATATCTTGATTTTTCTTCCATAAATTCACGGATTCATGATGTAAATGAGTATGGAATCATGAAATATAATTAATATAGGATAAGGAACACTTATCTCAATATTTTCCCGTGAAAATCGCCCAAGAATCGTGCTCCAAAAATCCAAAACGAAATGAATGAAATGACCATTTTTGGTCCTTAAGTTTCTGTCAATCTGTCACTAAAAGTTCATTTTCCGTCACTAAAAGTCCATTTTTCGTCACTAAAAGTCCACCAGAAACTGCTCTACTAGCCTTCCTTCAATTGATCATAACTTTATGTACAAATGTCCAAATGATAAATGGTTTAACTTTCTGGAAACTAGAATCAACCGACTACAACTTGTATGTTTTGCAACTTTTCTGATTCCTTATGAATTGCGAGATATAAGTTTCCAAGAAAGGCTCCATGCATCAAAATTTCTGGCGAAATTGCTCTATCAGCCTTCATTCAATCCATCATAACTTTCTGTACAAACGCCCAAATAATAAATAGTTTAACTTTCTGAAAATTAGAAACAAACAACGACAACTTTTATGTTTTGACAATCTTCCGATTCCTTATGAATTACGAGATATAAGCTTCCAAAGTTGGCTCCACACACCAGAAACTTCTGGCGAAATTTCTGCAAATTTCCAGCAACCTTCTTTGTCCGAAATCCATTCCGTTTATCCTCCGAATTCCACCCGAGACCTTCGGGACTTTAACCAATTATTCCAACATGTCTCAGAATACAATACAAACTTAGTCGAGGCTTCAAACCACATCAAACAATATCAAAACGACTAATCGCACCTCAAATCAAAATCTATGAACTTTGAACTTTCAATTTCTACAAACAACACCGGAACCTATCAAATCCAATCCAATTGATCTCAAATTTTGCACGCAAGTCATAAATGACATAAGGTAGCTATGAAAATTTTCAGAATCAGATTTCGACCCCGATATCAAAAAGTCAACCCTTCGGTCAAACTTCCCAAAAATTCAACTTTCGGCATTTCAAGCCTAATTCTACTACGGACTTTCAAATAAAATTTTGATCACATTCCTAAGTCCAAAATCACCATATGGAGCTGTTGGAATCATCAAAATTCTATTCTGGGGTCATTTGCACATAATTCGACATCCGGTCACTATTTGAACTTAAACTTTAAATTTTTCATCAAAATTCCATATCTTAGGCTAGGGACCTTGGAATTTGATTCCGGGCATATGCCCAAGTCCCAATTCACGATACGGACCTACCGGAACTGTCAAAACACTGATCTGAGTCCATTTGCTCAAAATATTGACCAAAGTCAACTCAGTTATGTTTTAAACATCTAATTCACATTTTAATCTATTTTTCACCTGAAAACTTTCCGAAAAAATTTTATGGACTGCACACGCAAGTCGAGTAATGGTAAATAGTGCTTAGATAACATAATTAATCATTAAATTTAAAGATAACATTTTGGGTCATCACATTCTCCACCTCTAAAACAAACGTTCGTCCTTGAACGGAGTTAGAAAAAGTACCTGAGCTGGTGAATAAGTGTGGATAACAGCTGCGTATATCATGCTCGACCTCCCAAGTCGCCTCCTCGACCGGATGACCCCTCCATTGAACCTTCACGGAAGCAATGTTCTTTGACCTCAGCTTTCGAACCTGCCTATCTAAAATAGCCACTGGTTCCTCAACATAAGATAGATCCTTGTCCAACTGAACCGAACTGAAGTCTAACACATGAGACTGATCGCCGTGATATTTCAGAAGCATAGAAACATGGAATACCGGATGAACCGCAGAAAGACTAGGTGGTAGTGCAAGTCTGTAAGCCACCTCTCCAACTCTCTCAAGAATCTCAAAAGGCCCAATATACCTTGGGCTCAACTTGCCTTTCTTCCCGAACCTCATTACACCTTTCATAGGCAAAACCCAGAGCAATACTCGCTCACCGACCATGAATGCAACATCACGAACCTTCCGATCTGCATAACTCTTCTGTCTAGATTGGGCTGTACGAAGTCGATCCTGAATCAACTCAACCTTTTCCAGGGCATCCTGAACCAAGTCTATACCCAAAAGTCTAGCCTCGCTTGGTTCGAACCAACCCACTGGAGACCGGCACCGCCTACCATACAAGGCCTCATATGGAGCCATCTGAATGCTTGACTGGTAACTGTTGTTGTAAGCAAACTCTGCAAGTAGTAAGAACTGATCCCAAGCACTCCCAAAATCTATTACACAAGCACGAAGCATATCCTCCAGTATCTGAATAATGTGTTCGGATTGCCCGTCCGTCTGAGGGTGAAATGTTGTACTCAACTCTACCCGAGTACCCAACTCACGCTGTACTGCCCTCCAAAACCTTGAGATAAACTGTGTACCCCGATCAGAGATGATAGATACTGGTACACCATGAAGTCTGACAATCTCACGAATATATACCTGAGCTAGCTGCTCTGAAGAGTAAGTAGTAATCATAGGAATGAAATGAGCTGATTTGGTCAGCCTATCCACAATCACCCAAACTGCATCAAACTTCCGCTGAGTCCGTGGGAGCCCAACAACGAAATCCATAGTGATCCGCTCCCATTTCCATTCTGGAATCTCTAACTTCTGAAGTAATCCACCCGGTCGCTGATGCTCATATTTCACCTGTTGACAATTTAGACACCGAGATACATACCCCCACTATGTCTTTCTTCATCCGCCTCCACCAATAATGTTGTCTCAAGTCCTGATACATCTTTGCAGCACCCGGATGAATGGAGTACCGCGAACTGTGAGCCTCCTGGAGAATCAACTCACATAAGCCATCCACATTAGGCACACATAGCCTGCCCTGCATCCGTAATACATCGTCATCTCCAATAGTAACTTCCTTGGCATCACCGTGCTGAACTGTATCCTTAAGGACAAGTAGATGGAGGTCATCATACTGGCATTCCTTGATACGATCATAAAGAGAAGACTGAGAAACCATGCAAGCTAAAACTCGACTCGGCTCGGAAACATCCAATCTAACAAACTGGTTGGCCAAGTCATGAACATCCAAGGCCAAAGGTGTCTCTGCTACCGGTAAATATGCTAAGCTGCCCAAACTCTCCGCCTTACGACTCAAGGCATCGGCCATCACATTGGCCTTCCCAGGATGATAGACAATGGTGATATCATAATCCTTAAGCAACTCCAACCACCTCCGCTGCCGCAAGTTAAGATCCTTCTGTTTAAACAGATATTGTAGACTCCGGTGATCGGTGTAGATCTCACAATGGATACCGTACAAATAATGCCGCAAAATTTTTAAGGCATGAACAATAGCTGCTAACTCCAGGTCATGTGCAGGACAATTCTTCTCATGCACTTTTAACTGTCTGGACGCGTAGGCAATCACCCTACCGTCTTGCATCAACACTGCGTCGAGACCAATACGCGACGTGTCACAATACACAGTATAAGATCCTGTACCTGTAGGTAATACCAATACTGGGGCTATAGTTAAAGCTGTCTTGAGCTTTTGGAAACTCTCTCACATTCCTCGGTCTACCTGAACGGAGCACCCTTCTAGGTCAATTTGGTCATAGATGCAGCAATAGAAGAGAAACCCTTTACAAATCGGCGATAATACCCAGCCAAACCAAGGAAACTCTGAATTTCCGTAACTGAGGACGGTCTGGACCAACTCTGCACTGCTTCAATCTTCTTTGGATCTACCTTGATCCCCTCACACGAAACTATATGACCCAAAAATCTCACTGAATCAAGCCAGAATTCACACTTTGAAAATTTTGCATATAACTTCCTTTCTCTCAAAATCTGAAGCACAGTCCTCAGGTGTTGTTCATGATCTTCCCGACTCTGGGAATACACCAGAATGTCGTCAATAAACACAATGACGAAGGAATCAAGATAGGGTTGAAATACACTATTTATTAAGTGCATAAATGTTGCTGGGGCATTGGTCAGCACAAAAGACATCACAAGAAACTCGTAATGATCGTACCGAGTCCTGAAAGCAGTCTTCGGAATATCTGGCCCCCGAATCTTCAACTAATGATAGCCTGAACACAAGTCAATTTTAGAAAATACCCTGGCACCCTGAAGCTGATCAAATAAGTCATCAATACGTGGCAATGGATACCTGTTCTTCACTGTAACCTTGTTCAATTGGCGATAATCAATACACATCCGCATAGAACCATCCTTCTTCTTTACAAATAAGACAGGAGCACCCCACGGTGATACACTAGGCCGAATGAAACCCTTTATCAAGCAATTCCTATAACTGTTCTTTTAATGCATTCAACTCAGTTGGGGCCATACGGTATGGTAGAATAGAAATGGGCTGAGTACCCGGTAATAAATCAATACCAAAATCAATATCCCTGTCGGGTGGCATACCCGGAAGATCTGCTGGAAATACATCAGGAAAATTCCTTACTATAGGAACTGACTCTACAGTAGGAGTATCAATACTAACATCTCTCACATAGGCCAGATACGCATCACACCCCTTCTCAACCATTCATTGAGTTTTAAGAAATGAAAAAACCCTGCTAGGGACATGATCCGAGGTACCTCTCCACTCTAGCTGCGGTAGACCCAGCATAGCCAATGTCACCATCTTGGTGTAACAATCAAGAATAGCATGATAGGGCGACAACCAGTCCATGCCCAAAATAATATCGAAATCCACCATACTGAGCAATAATAAATCAGCTCTGGTCTTAAAACCACTGATAACAATTAAACACGACCGATACACACGGTCCACAATAATGGATTCACCCATGGGTGTAGATACATAAACAGAAGAACTCAAGAAATCACGTGATACGCCCAAATACAGGGCAAAATAAGATGACACATAAGAATAAGTGGAGCCTGGATCAAATAAAACTAATGCATCTCTATGATAGACTGGAATAATACATGTGATAACAGAATCGGATGCAACGACATCTGCCCTAGCAGGAAGGGCATAATATCTGGCCTGGCCTCCCCCTCTAGGGCGACCTCTACCTGTCCGACCTCCACCTCTAGCTGGGTGTGCAGGTGGAGTGGCGACTAGTGCAGTAATCATGGCCTGAGAAGTCTGAGGACCCTGTGGAATAAGTGGGGCCTGAGGAATTTGTAGAGGTGCACCCCTCCTAAATCTGGGGCAATCTCTCATAATATGACGAGTGTCACCACACTCAAAACAAGACCTCGGAGGACGTGGATGTCGGGACTGGCTTGGGCCTGATCGACTAGACTGTCCGCTGAAAGCACCCCATACAGGAGGTACAGAAGACACTGGTGGTGCATAATATGGAACCTGAGGTCTGGGAGTAGTCGGAATACCACTGGAAGCTGGAAGTGCTGAATGAATAGGATGGCTCACATAACCTCTACCATGACGGGCTGCAACTGGGGCACGAGAATTATTATATGTTCCAGAATCTCAGGGTCTCTTAGCTTCCCTCTCTTCCCTATCCTGAGTTCGCATACCTTCCAATCTTCTAGAAATTGACACCACCTATTGGTATGTGATGTCCATATCTAGCTCTCGAGCCATACTATATCTGATACTAGGGTGAAGACCCTCAATAAATCTGCGAACCCGCTCTCGAACAGTAGCAACTAAGGCTGGTGCATGCCTAACTAAATCACTGAATCGAATCGCATACTCTGACACAGTCATAGAACCCTAGCGCAACTGCTCAAACTCTGCGCGCCATGCATCCCTAAGACTCTAAGGAACATACTCCCTTAAGAACATATCCGAAAATTGAGTCCAAGTGAGTGAAGATGCCTCAACGGGACTATCCAACTCATATGCCTGCCACCACTGGTAGGCTGCTCCTCTAAACTGGAATGACGTGAAAGAAACCCCACTGGAATCCACAATACCCATAGTACGAAGGATACGGTGACATTCCTCCAGAAAACCGTGAGCATCCTCTGAAGCTAAACCACTGAAAGTGGGAGGGTGGTACTTCTTATACCTCTCAAGCCTAAGCTGCCCCCCCTCTGAAACTGTTGTCCTAATATCAGGCCGAACTGGGACAACTGGTTGCACTGGAATAACCTCTGGGGCATGGTCAACTTGGGCACGTGGCTCTGGGGTAGGGGCGGTGGGAGTATGCGCTCCTCCCCCAACCTGGGATGTGGCGGGAGCAAGTGGAATTAATCCTGCCTGAGCTAAAGTGCCAAACATGCTCAAAAACTAGGCAAGCGTCTCCTGAAGTGCAGGAGTAGTAACAGGCGTCTCAGGTGCATGCTCTCCAACTGGAGCTACTGGTGGCTCTGGTGCAGCAGTTCGTGCAGGTGCTCTGGCTGCACCACATGGTCTTCCTCGGCCTCTGGCTCAGCCTCTACCCCGACCCCGGCCTCTTGAGGCTCCAACAAGGGGCGTGGGTGTCTGATCATCAGATCTAGTTGTGCGTGTCCTCACCATCTGTGAGAGAATAGAAAGACAATTGTTTAGAACATTGAAATCAACAAAGGCACACAATAAGGAATCAAAGAAGTGAATATTTCCTAACAATTCCATAGCCTCTTGAAGATAAGTACAGACGTCTCCGTACCGATCCGCAAGACTCTACTAAACCTGGTTGTGACTCATAACTCCTATGAACCTAGTGCTCTGATACCAACTTGTCACGACCCCAAATTCCCTCCGTAGGATGTCGTGATGGCACCTAGTCTCTAAAACTAGGTAAGCCTAACAATGCGGAATAATAATAAATATCTGAAATAAATAAACTACAATTCAAACAATTTCAACTCCCAAAACTCGGTAGAAATAAATCACAAGCTTCTAAGAATTTATTCTCAATGTCTCTATATATCAAGGTCTAAATAACATATAAGGAAGCAACATAAAATGATAGAAGGGGACTCCGGAGTCTGCGGACGCTGGCAGATATACCTCGAAGTCTCCGTACGCAGGTAACTCACTGACGTCTGGGCTGGTAAGATGTACTTGGATCTGCACAAAAAGATGTGCAGAAGCGTAGTATGAGTACACCACAGTGGTACCCAGTAAGTGCCAAGCCTAACCTCGCTAGAGTAGTGACGATGTCAGGTGAGGCCCTACAGAAATATAATAATGGAATGGTAAAATGTTTAACAATATAGTAAAATAAAATGATACTAGAAATGAATCAAATAGTATGTCACATTTAATGACACCAAATAATTGCAAATAATATCTCGTGGAATCAAAACAGAATTTCCTTCAACTTTATGAAAATCACAACAATTAATCGAAGGCAACTATGGCCATAAATCAATATTAACAAGGGCACTACCGAGGTACCGCCTCGTAGTCCCAAATTATAAATAATTTCACAATATCTCATTTTCTTATATCACCGCGGGAGCCTTCACAATTTATTTAAAGAAAACATTTTTTTTTCAAAATAGCATCCAGCGTTTTAGCCACCCTTATCACACCGCATGACTTCTAGTAGTCACCCCTACTAGCCACGCGTATCAAGCCACCCTTATCTCACCGCATGTGTTTCAACACCCAGACCTTATACCACCGCATGCGTATCAATATCACAATATATCACAATTTGCACCTCAAGTGCCCAATATTTCAATTTTCCACGAAAAACAATCTCACGAAAATATTCAAGAATAAATAATTCAGGAAAATAATATTCCAAATTTTTAATACGCTGCTTCAATATCAAAATTAAAAATGTCAAATACTTTATATTAATAATATTTAATTTAAAAAAAATCAACCTTCAAATAATGCACAGTATGAAAGAAACCAAGTTTCAATTAAACAGGTAAAACAACTAGTAGGAAAAAGGCAAAAAAATTTAAAATATATATATCACAGATCAATGATGAAGAATATACCAAGATAAAATAATTTAATAAATGCGCAACAATGATCTACACAGTTTAAAAATATAATCTTTCACAATTAGCCCGTGTACACACTCGTCACCTCGTGTACACGACTTTCAACACATTTCAATAATCACATTAATATCAATTATAGGGGAAATTTCCCCCACACAAGGTTAGACAAGTCACTTACCTCGACTTGCTCCAATTTAACCAAGTATTATATTTTTTCCTCGATTTTCCGACTCCGATCGACCCGTATCTAGTCATAATTAATTCGATACAGTCAACAAAAATTATAGTAATCAATTTCATAAGAAAATATTATATTTTCATTAAAATCCGAAATTAGCTCAAAATTTGCCCGTGGGGCCTACATCTCGGAATCCGGCGAAACTTACAAAATCCGACAACCCATTCAGTTACGAGTCCACCCGTACCAATTTTACCAAAATCCGATAACAACTCGACCTCCAAATCTTAAATTTTCGTTTTTGGAAGATTTTGCAAATATCTTGATTTTTCTTCCATAAATTCACGGATTCATGATGTAAATGAGTATGGAATCGTGAAACATAATCAATATAGGATAAGGAACACTTACCCCAATGTTTTCCCGTAAAAATCGCCCAAAAATCGCCCAAGAACCGTGCTCCAAAAATCCAAAACGAAATGAATGAAATGACCATTTTTGGTCCTTAAGTTTCTGCCAATCCGTCACTAAAAGTCCATTTTCTGTCACTAAAAGTCCATTTTTCGTCACTAAAAGTCCACCAGAAACTGCTCTACTAGCCTGCCTTCAATTGATCATAACTTTGTGTACAAATGTCCAAATGATAAACGGTTTACCTTTCTGGAAACTAGAATCAACCGACTACAACTTGTATGTTTTGCAACTTTTCTGATTCCTTATGAATTGCGAGATATAAGTTTCCAAGAAAGGCTCCATGCATCAAAATTTCTGGCGAAATTGCTTTATCAGCCTTCATTCAATCCATCATAACTTTCTGTACAAACGCCCAAATAATAAATAGTTTAACTTTCTGAAAATTAGAAACAAACAACGACAACTTTTATGTTTTGACAATCTTACGATTCCTTATGAATTACGAGATATAAGCTTCCAAAGTTGGCTCCACACACCAGAAACTTCTGGCGAAATTTCTGCAAATTTCCAGCAAACTTCTTTGTCCGAAATCCATTCCGTTTATCCTCCGAATTCCACCCGAGACCTTCGGGACCTTAACCAATTATTCCAACATGTCTCAGAATACAATACAAACTTAGTTGAGGCTTCAAACCACATCAAACAATATCAAAACGACTAATCGCACCTCAAATCAAAATCTATGAACTTTGAACTTTTAATTTCTACAATCAACACCGGAACCTATCAAATCCAGTCCAATTAACCTCAAATTTTGCACGCAAGTCATAAATTACATAACGGAGCTATGAAAATTTTCAGAATCGAATTTCGACCCCGATATCAAAAAGTCAACTCCTCCGTCAAATTTCCCAAAAATTCAACTTTCGGCATTTCAAGCCTAATTCCACTACGGACTTCCAAATAAAATTTCGATCACGCTCCTAAGTCCAAAATCACCATACGGAGCTGTTGGAATCATCAAAATTCTATTCCGGGGTCATTTGCATATAATTCGATATCTGGTCACTATTTGAACTTAAACTTTAAATTTTTCATCAAAATTCTATATCTCGGGCTAGGGACCTCGAAATTTGATTTCGGGCATACACCCAAGTCCCAATTCACGATACGGACCTACCGGAACTATCAAAACACTGATCTGAGTCCGTTTGCTCAAAATGTTGACCAAAGTCAATTCAGTTATGTTTTAAACATCTAATTCACATTTTAATCCATTTTTCACCTGAAAGCAACCTCTCTGCTGATGTGGTTGTGGAAGTTGTGCGGTACGGGTACTCTAAGACCCAGAAGCGCCTGAAACACCGTGTGAAGCCTAAAGGACAAACTAAACTGGATGACCCACAAACCCTCTACCATGTCGTACCCTGCCTCCAAAATAAGGACCAGCAGATCTCTCCGGTCTGCGAGGCCTCTTAGCCTCCATGTCCTCTGTCTCATGACCTCGCTAGCCCTCTCTCTCCTGGTCCCACATACCATCGAGTCTCCTAGCGATGCCCACTACCTGGTGGTACGCAATATCCATCTCCAACTCTCGGGCCATGCCAAATCTGATACTGGGGTTAAGCCCCTTAATAAATCGACGAACCCGCTCTCGAACAGTAGCAACCAAGGCTGGTGCTTGCCTAGACAAATCACTGAACCGGACCGCATACTCTGACACGACCATAGAGACCTCGCGCAACTGCTCAAACTCTGCGTGCCATGCATCTCTGAGACTTTGGGGAACATAATCCCTCAAGAACATATCTAAGAACTGAGTCCAAGTGAGTGAAGCTGCCTCGGCCGGACTACCCAACTCGTATGCTCTCCACCACTGATAAGCTGCTCCTCTAAGCTGGAACGTACGAAAAGCAGCCCCACTCGTCTCCACAATATGCATAGTGCGGAGAATGCAGTAGCACTCCTCTAGAAAACTCTGTGCCATCTCTGAAGCCAAACCACTGAAGGTAAGAGGGTCATACTTCTTGAACCTTGCAAGTCTAAGATGTTCTTCCTCAGATGTTGCGGGCCTAACCATGGGCTGAACTGGGACCACAGGCTGAGTCACAATGACTCTTGGAACCTGACCAATGTGGACTCGCTGCTCTGGAGTACGAGCGGTGGGAGTCTGAGTTCCCCCCCCCTCCCCCAGTCTGTGAACTAGCTGGTGCGACCGGAATCAACCCCGCCTGAGTTAATGTACCAAACATGTTCAATAATCGTGCGAAAGTCTCCTGAAGTCCGGGGATAACAACACATGTCTCTGGTGCCTGCCCCCCAACTGGAGCTACTTGTGGCTCCTCAACTGTTGCTCTGACAGGCGTTCTAGCTGCGGCACGTGCCCTTCCTCGGCCCCGGCCTCTTGCGGCCCTGCATGGGTGTCTGCTCAGCTGACTCAGTAGCACGTGTCCTCACCATCTGTGAGAGAATAGAGATACAAAGGCTCAAATTTCAAGATCAACAAATTCCGCACGACAGGAATGAAAGTAGTGAAAATTTCCTAGCAGTTCTGTAGCCTCTCGAAGATAAGTACAGACGTCTCCGTACCGATCCGCAAGACTACTAAAATCGCTTATGACTCGTAGGACCTATGAACCTAGAGCTCTGATACCAACTTTTCACGAACCAAATCTCCCTCCGTAGGATGTCGTGATGGCACCTAGTCTTAGGGACTAGGTAAGCCTAACATTTACTGAAATAATAACAAAATTAGTTAACGGCTGATAAATGCGAAGTAGAAATCACTATAAAATACTTACAATCCCAAAATCGGTAGTACAAGTCATAAGCTCTACTAAGTTACTAGAAAGCCTTTAAATATAACTGTTTTCAAGTAGAGATAAAACAGTGCGAGAACAATATTAGAAGGTGACTCTGAAGCCTACGAACGCAGCAATAGGTTTACCTTGAGTCTCCACAGCAAGATCCGTACAGCTAGTTAGAGATCAACGAACTCCAATTTACCTGGTTCTGCACAAAAATGTACAGAAGTATAGTATGAGTACACCACAGTCGTTACCTAGTAAGTATCAAAGACTAACCTCGGTAGAGTAGTGACGAGGTACAGTCAAGACACTCACTAGTCAAATAATTTGTGCAATATAGCATACAAAAATAATAGGGAACAAATAGCAATGATAGCAATAATAACAAATTAGTGATATAAACAGCAAGAACACCATAATTATTGCTCAGACGAATAAGAAATACAAGTACAACCAATTAAACAAGTCCTTCAAATATAAATCTTTCACATATAATTATTTCGAATAAATACCCTCCGAATATATTTCTTCAAATAAAAATCATAAAATACGGGTCTCAACCCCCTTTCATGTTCTCACGGCACCTCGTGCCCATATCTCTATCACAACCGTACTGACAATTCTCGTGCCAAATATATCAATACATAAAATATGCGTGATCAATTTATTTTCAATAAAGTAAGGTTACAATTTTTAAACCAAGTAAAAATTCAACAAAGAAATGAGTTTATTTTTGAAATAGTTTGAGTGAAAAAATGACATTTCAAATAAAATAAAGCATAAGATAGGCTACCGATTTGGATATAAAACTTATTAAATTAAAACATAATACTCCCTCCGTTTCAATTTATGTGAAACCATTTGATTGGGCACAGAGTTTAAAAAAAGAGAGAAG